>NW_006400100.1:440595-468490 GCF_000299155.1 Elephantulus edwardii | reverse complement strand
GCACCCATTTGGCATGGAAGAAGCATCACAAATTCCAGATTCTGTCGCCAGAAAATGGCCCTGCAACCTGCTGTCTGACCACCAACCCCTCATAGTGGTCCCAATGACACACTTCTACCCAAGCCCTTTGCAGGTGGGTCTACTTTGTGATCCAGATCCAGGTGCCTAAAGAGGAACAGAGCAGCCCCTCAGCCTGCTCTCTGGCCACCAGCTCCTCATAGGGGTCCCTATGACACACTTCTACCCAAGCCGTTTGCAGATAGTGTTCCGAATGACACACTTCCACCCAAACCCTTCGCAAGGGTCTGCCTTGTGCTCCAGACACGGGGGCTATGGAGGGAATTGAGCAGCCCTGTATCCCTGAATGTGAGCTCTCAGGACCATGAGTCCCAGATGAGTGGCACCTCAGATGCCTGGCAAGTTCCATGTGGTTGGGCCAACCCCATGGGGTCAGTGTCACTGGCAGATATCACACCACCACCAAAGTGAGGCCCTTTCCACATCACATAGCCACTCTTCCAGAGTGTTCCTTGGTGAAGCCGCTCCAGGGTTCCTGGGTCCCGTGGGCAGTTTTGTGTCAGCAAATCAATGAGGAAAAAACATGCTTCTCTTTTTGGAACAATTGGCCATACTTCCAAACAGGTGAGTCCAAAGAGAAAGGGGGTACTGGGCTCCTCAGCTGCAGCCACCTGCTCAAGAGGGCCTGGTTCAGGAGCCGACTCCAGGCAGGAGGTCTGGGGCTGCCCCAGAGAGGCACAGAGTAAGTGTGCCATGAATGTGTGACAGGAAGTGTGTCACGGCCCTGCACCCAGTCCAGGCTGCCACATACAGAGCACGCTTCTCAGGGCCGTGTCCACGCATGGACAGGTGAGCCAGCTGCTATATAAGTAGAGCAGAAGTCGGAGTTCCAGGGCAGGGGGGAGGAGGACCTGCTGGTCAGCCACCTCCACGTCATTCATCACCAATGAAGAGAAAAGCCAACAACCAGGTATAACTAGGTGTGACCAGTTGTGTTCTAGTCCACGCCATGAGATAGTGATCACAGGTGTCAGAGCAGAACCACTCCATCAGGTCTCACTTTGTAGTTCTCAGCAGTTGGTCACCAGGACTTGCTTCTTAGTCTTAGCCTGAAGGCCTGCTGATACCTGTACCCACCTTTCAACATGCAAGCCTTTATCTGTAAATTTTAAAGTTTGACTGTATAAATTATCAGTCCCTGCTGAAGGGACCTAATCCAGGATGTTGAATGGGATTATTGCCATTTTACACCATATTTTTGTAAAATGCAGCTTAATCATAATCTCACACTGAAGATTTTGCATCACTTTTGCTATTACCATTCTTTTAAGAATTATAAGCCAAAAGAAATTTATGCCTTAATGTGTCATTATATAACATTCCTTAAAAGAATTGTAAATATTAGTGTTTGTTTCTGACATTTTAACATGAAAGCGACATGCTGCAAGATAATGTATTTAACAATATTTGGTGGCAAATATTCAATAAATAGTTTACATCTGTTAAGAAAAACAAAACCAACAACAACAACAAAAAAACCCCATGCAAACCTTTCCTGAGAGACAAGTGGTGGCTGTGCCTGAGGTGCATGGACTGGGACTTTAAGCTGGGTCTCCCGCATGGAATAGGAGCATTCTACCTGTGAGTCACCACTGTTACCAGCCAGTTGTCATGAGCTGCCTTTAGCTCATGGCAATACTGCGCATGCTGCATCAGAACTGTTTCCAGCGGTTATTCAGTGATGGCTAGGTCTTTCTTCTGAGGATCTTCTAGGCAGATTTAACCCTTTGGCCTTTTGGTTCACCATTCACCATTCTTACCGCCAGCAGCTCCATGACACAATTACATAGAAGTAAGCCTGAGGTGGGAGGAGCCCTGGTGGCATAGTGGTTAAAGTGCTTGGATGCTAACTGAAAGGTCAACAGTTCAAATGGGAACCCTCTGGGGCAGCCTTCCTCTATCCTTCAGGGTTGCTGTGAATCAGAATCGACTTGCCAGAGGTAGGCTGGGGTTTTTTTAAGCCTTGGAGGAGACTAGGTGAAGAATACTGGGGCTTTCCTATCTTTATGATTCTCAAAGAATCAATTAATTCAAGTATTTCAAATGTCTTAAAAGGCTGTGGCTGCCTGCTCTGTTCTGTGTCTGGGCACTGTGTGCACCTAGGTCTATGCTGACAGCACTGGATGTCGTGGTTATGTGCAGCCCCCAGGGGTCTCCCCATTCCCAGTTCCCAGCACTGACCTGGGCTCCCGGGCCTGAAGGTCTCGGCAGTTTTGCAGAGCTGTAAGGCGGCTCCTGTACTTCTAGATCAGCCCGCATCACCCCGAGCACCCGTTCCTGCTCAGACAGACTTTTCTTTATAAGTCAGCCCTCCCGCCACTCCCACTGGCCTCGCACATGACTGTGACTCGCTGGTTGACTTCATCCTCCTGTCTCTGAAAGCCTGGGCAGTGATACATATCACAGCTGACCCCACTCAGGCCTCGGGCAGGAGGAGGAGCCCAGTGGGATCTGGGTCCAGCTGAGCTAGGAAGCCTAGTCTCCAGACTGTCTCATGACCAAGCATGGAGCAGCCCCCTCTCTGCTGTCAATTGCAATGCCCCAGGGGAAGGTGGTGGGCCAAGCTTGGCAAGCTGGACCCTGGGTTAATCTGGATTAAGAGGCACCTTCACCAACTATGCGGATCCTGCATGAACCTCAAGGAACCAAGGCAAAATCTCCTCCTCCAAGTCCTTGAAGACTTGCCCCTAGAGCTGCTGCCGGTCTGAAAAGAACTCCTGTCTATGCAGCAGCAGGGAGCATATGGTACCTACTCAACATGGTCCCAAGGACACCCAAGGTATCAACCAAGCCACTAGAGAAGCCACCGGACCCAAGAAGGGCTACTTACATGGTGCAGGTCTTAATACAAATGAAAAGGAGGAATGTGTCTGAGACTAGCTTTCCCCACCTTTTGTGAAGGTGAAGGGACTGCGGCATAGGGACACTGTGCACCTTGTCCAAGACCCTCTGCTGGTCTGAAGCAGTGTCCCTAAGGACCCCTTTCCCAGCTGGCTGCACAGGGCTAGACTGCTGTCTATCCCTATGTCCTGCAGATGGGAACAGCCTCCCTGTTCAGCCTCCAGGGCACTCCACCTTTCCACCAAGGCTTGATGCCCCTCACATGATCCTGAAGTAGCCCAGGGCCTGTACTTCCCCACAAGCCTATGGCTAGTGGCTTGCCTTCTCAATGCAATTTTTTGTAATTATTTGACAATAATCAATCAGTTGCTACTAAACACACAAGAAGTGTAAACTTCTACACCTTTCTCTTCTCCGTCCATCATGAAGCTGCCAATAGGCCCAGTGGTGAGAATCTTTGTTTTCTTGATGTTGAGCTTCAATCCATATTGAAGACCTACAGTTCTTGACCTTCTGCAGCAAATGTCATGTCCTCCTCAGCTTCAGCAAGCAAGGTTGTGTCATCTACATAAGGCAGGTTGTTGATGAATCTTCCTCCAATCCTGATGCCACATTCTTCCTCCTCATAAAGTCTAGCTTCCCAAATGATCTGTTCCGCTTATAGATTGAAAAGGTATGGAGACAAGATACATCCCTGATGCACACTTTTCCTGATCCTGAACCATGTAGCATTCCCCTGCTCTGTACTGACTACTGCTTTCTGGGCCAAGTATAGGTTTTGCATGAGCACAATTAAATGTTCTGGGATTCTCATTCTTTTAAAGGTTAGCCACAATTTGTTGTGATCTACACAGTCAATGAAATACAGACAGCCATTCCTCTGGTACATTCTGCTTTTAGCTGAGAGCTATCTAACATTGGCTATGATGTCCCTAGTGTCACGACCTCTTCTAAACCCGGCCTGCACATCTGGCAGTTCTCTGATGATGTACTGTTGCAGTCATTTCAGGACAATCTTCAGCAGAATCTTGTTTGTTTGTGATATCAGTGATATCGTTAGATAATTTCCACACTCTGTTGGACCACTATTTTTGTAATGGAAATAAATATAGATCTCTTTCAGTCAGTTGGCCAGGTAGCTGTCCTCCAGATTTCTTGGCATAGCCTGGTGAGCACATCCAGGGCAGCAGGATGCACAGGGAAGAGACTGACATTGTTGATAACTTCAGTTTGCTTGGTTCCACAACCAGCACTCTTAGTACTGGCAGTCAAGAAATCAAAAGGCAAATTGTATTGGGAAAGTCTGCTGTCATGGAACTCTCTAGAGTACTGAAGAGCAATGATGTCAGTCTGGAGACTAAGGTGCGTGTGATTCAGGCCATGGTCTTCACAATTACTTGCTAGGCATTAAAGAGCTGGGCAATAACTAAGGGATGATACAGGAAGCATCAATGCCTTTGGGTTGTAGTGCTAGAGAAGAGTGCTGAACATACTGTGGACTGCCAGAAGAAACAGATCTGTCCTACAGAGAGTGAAACCAATTTGTTCCCTGAAGGCAAGGATTTTGACGCTCCATCTCTCATACTTTGGGCAGGTGGCCGGGGACTGGGGGGGGGGCGGGAACCAATCCTCAGAGAGAAACATCATGCTTGGAAGGGTGGAGAGAAAGTACAGGAGAGGAACAGCCAGGATGTGACCCAGTGACTACTAGAGCAATGGGATTAGATCTGTCCGAAATGACAAGATTGGCGCATGATAAGGCAGCTTTCAGAGCTGTCGTACACAGGGTCACTATGAGTCGCAGAAAACTTGATGACACATAACAACAACCATACCTTTCTGCTTCCCTGGAACGTTACAGTTAAGCACTTGGCTACTAACTGACAGGTGAGTGGTTCAAACTTACTCAGCTGCTCTGTGAGACAAAGACCTGGTCATACACCCTAAAGATGACCAAAAACCAAGCCTACTGCCTTCAAGTCGATGCCACCTCACAAAGCACAGAGCAGAACTGCCCCCCAGAGTTTCCAAAATGGCAAATCTTTACAGATGCAGACTGTCATATCCTTCTTACTTGGCCCACGGGGTAGATCAGAACTGCCAACCTTTCAGTTAGCAACCCAATGGCTAACCTACTGTGTCATCGGGGTTCCACAAAGCAAAACAAAATTAAATAATTCAAAATTATGTTTTTCAGAATCTCTTTCTCACACACCCCCTTTCAGGTGCTATGAATTATAACTCATATGGATCCTACACATGACAGCAGCTCCACCATACTGCTTTGTAGTCTATCATTTTTTTTAAATTTTATTAATTTTAATGAACATTTACAGAGAATAGTCTATCATTTTTATGGACAGAGCCCTAGTGGTGTACTCTGTAGCAAGTTGCACCATTAACCCAAAAGCCTAGTGGCTTTGGCAGTTCAAATCCACTTGCTGCTTTTCAGAAGAAATATGGGCAGTTTCCTCCTGCTTAAAATTCATGCCCACTGAAATCTGGTGGAGGGTGGTCTTGACTTGAAATCAACTTGATGGCAGTGAATTTGAGTTTCTGTTTTGTGAAGCTTTATGGGAGCAGATTTTTTAAGGATACGTTACAAGCTGAGCATGTTGCCACTGCACTACCAGGGTTCCTCTCTCTCTCTCTCACAAGCACATGCACAAGCAAAACAGGAACTAAATGTTACTGAAATCCTCCTCCAAATTTTGACTGCTTTTCCAACTAATAATGACTTGCTTGTCATGTTTGGCTGTGTTCAGGGAGACGGCATACCCATGCTCATCACCCCTAACCAACGGAGGGTCTGCACTGACCTCATCATCCCTAAGACCAATGGAGGGTCTGCACTGATCTCTCAGAGAAGGGAGGCAGCTGGGTCCCACATCGCTTTCACTGAAGGAGGAGAGCTACCTTCTCAACTGCTACACTTTCCTAAGACTCAATTACCCCAAATTCAAACCAAACAGAACATAGCTGTTCATGTTTTAATACTCATTTTCAAAAGAGTCATTTGAGCAGAAAAGTCTCCTTTAAAGTCATTTTGGAAAGGTAAAAAGTGAATGTGCTTTATGGCTGCAGAGGGTAAGACAGACAGTAAGCTAGCTAGCACCTGTACACAATCGTAATACCAGCTAAGAGTCTCGTGGTGAGCCGTCTGCCCCTCCAGCCTTTCTGGTTATCTGACTAGGGACTTCCTCCAGACCCTAGAATTCCAGGGTGGAGGTTCTCATGCTAAGGAGCCCTAGTGGCTAAGGAGAACAATGGCAGTTAGAACCACCTGGCAATTCCATAGGAAAAAGACTGAGTGTGCTGCTTCCATAAAGATTAAATCCTGGAAAATTCTACAGGAGGACAACCAACCACACAAGACTGAAAAGATCCATCTGTCACAAGAAAGAATTAAAAACAAAACAAAACAAAAAAGGCTCAGAAGGCAGGAAGGGATGAGGGGGAAAGGGCTAACGGAAATAGGGAACCTAAAGAGGAAGTGGGAAGTTTTATTACACTCAGGGTATTGCAACCAATGCCACAAAACAAAATGTGTAAATGCATACTAAACTGTTTTAGAAAATTTCACCTAAAATTAAATTCCTGAACACCAGAGCTCTCTAATCACGAAAATGTAAATATAATTTCTTCAGGATGGGGAGTGAGGAAAGAAAACTCAACAGCGTAGTTCTACTCTGTCACACCAGGTCTCAGAGGGTCCAAATGAGTTGGACAGCACCCAACAAGTGCTCAGCCCAGCTCTGCCATTACCCCCCCCCACCCCAGGGCAAGTTCCCGGACCTATGTGGTGCTCCCTTCCCTATCTTTAAAACGTGGTCTTTATTCCACCAAACCAAAGTCCACTGCCATCGCGTCCATTTCAATTCACAACGACCCTACATATCAGAGCAGAACTGTCCCATAAGGTTGTCATCTTCCGGGAAGCCTACTGCTAGGTTTTTCTCCCTGGGCTCAAAGGTTTCGATTAGCAGCCGAATGTTTTAACCACAGCTCTATCAGGCTTCCTACCTGACCTCCTGAATGAATCTGGCGACAACTCCCCCACCCCCAAACCGGGATCTGCGGCAGTCCAACCCCCTCACTTGTCAAAGCCACAGACTCCAACCCCACAAGGCCCGCCATGCAGCCAATGCTCTCCCGGAAAGGCAGTCCCAGCAGCAACAGGCTCCAACCCCCGCAACGCCGAGGTGCCTCCCGCTATGGCCACACTGGTCTCAAATCAGACGATCAGAAGTCCCGTGTCCCCCAGGGGCCAGCCTCACCTCGCGGGCGGCCGCGGGCCCCGCGCCGTTCAGCAGCGGCGTCCCCTCGCCAGGAGGCGCCCCTGGCCGCGCAGTCCTCCGCAGCAGCGGCGCCGCCTCCTCATCGTCCAGGTCGCGGCCAGACCACGACACCTTCTTGGAGACGTTGGCCATGGGCGGCGAAGGACACAGAAAAGCCGGCTGGGAGAGCCTTGAGGCCTCCCGTGTTTGGTCTCGTGAGCCGGCTCCCGGCCGCCACGTGACCTGTTCGAAGGTGGCCGCGCAGGGCCAAACACCCGCGTGGCCTTCTGGGAGTTGTAGTTCGGTACGGCTCGACAGCATTGCTGCCATTTTACGCGCGCGAAAACTAGCCCATCATCTCCCATTTCTGCTTTTCATTAAAGTTTTGCCCTTACACACACGCACGCACAGAAATAAAAACTAACCTAACACACCCACAGCCCCTTCCATAAGAGAAGATTAGTTTCCCGGGCTTTGATAGCGTTGAGGTTAAGAGTAACATCCTCTTCACTCATGCACTTGGACAAGAAGGAGATGCCAAGAACAGCTGCAGGAACAGTACAGGAGAGCTGTGACGGTAGCCATAACCACTATCTTTAGAGTACACTCTTTGTGCAGGCATGACCAGCAGTCACCAGGTTTGGCTTAACAAGTGTGCCCTCCAGGTAAACATGACGATCATTCAAGGCCTTGTAGACACCACCCAGAACCTTCCTAGTAATATACTGGCAGTGTCCTAGGTCATGACTTCCATCAGGAATGACCTCTAGTTCAACAAGTGGTGCCAACACATTCTGCTCGCAGGTGTTGTCGTAGCAGGCCAAGGCATTGGCATTCTCCTGGACTGCAAGATTAGATGGACACTGATCATCAATCCGCAGCACAAAACTCCACTTCTCCTCAAGTCAGCACCATCCTTCTTGTACTGAGCACAGCACTCAGAGAGGCCAGCAAGCCCTTGAATAGTAGTTTCTTTGTTTGTTCCTGCAAGGGGAACAGCTCCTTGGTCTAACTTGATTCCCACCACAATGCCCTTTTCCTTCAGGATAGTTCTGAATCACTTTCCCTGCCTGTCCTTCTGATAGATAGTCTCACAGCGAAGGATCACACCCCCATGCTCTGGTTGATGGAATTGTTCATGGTGAAGAGGATTTCTCAGAATTGACACCAGTTCTCCTCAGTGTTCTCCACCTTGACCCTCTGGAGACGGTTTCCCATGCTGCATACAGACTCATCTGAAGCCAGGCTTCCCTTGCCACTTGCAGCAATACACTGGGTTATTTCTGAGAGCTCCTTTTTCTGCTCTAGAGTGAGGGACGGAATTTGGTGGGCCATGGTGAGAGGTCTTTTTGGGAGGAGAGTCCTCTTAGATGTCAGAAATGTTAAGTGAGACAGCAACTGCCAAATAAGACAAATCTTCTGAAAAGCACACTTTTTATAGTTATCTGCTCCATATTCCAACTCTTAATGGATGTTTGCTGCTATTTCTCCTCATTCTGATTGACTTCCAATATGGGCTCTACCTCTAATATTTTAAATGTGTTAAAGTTGTTCATAGGGTTTTCAGAGGTCATCTGTTTAACAGAGGATGGCCAATCCTGCTTCCTAGATTGTCTTAATATGGGAGCTCCACTAAAACCTACCCTCAATGAATGACACCCCCCCCCAGTTGACACATCAGTGGCACAGCTTTTAGCATCACAGAAACCTGCAAATTGACAGACAAATGCTACACCAATTAGAAAAATGACAAGAAAGCAAGAATACAGATACCCAAGCTTGAAAATAAATTTGAAATATCCAGATCAATCTCCAACCCAGCAAACTGACAGATGAGTCTCACAGTTTAGGAGGCTTCATGTCCAAGTCCCAGGTACCAGCTCTAAGGGAAGGCTTTCTCTCCGTGGTGGTTCAGGAAGAAGGTTCTTGTCTCTGAGCTTCTATTCCAGGACCTGTGGCCGAGTGTCTCTGCTCTTACAGCAGATCAGATACACAAAATATCATAAAGCAGGACCCATCTGAGGCCAGTGAGGGTGTGATAGGATAGGGACATGATTGAGTGCTGGAGCCTTCCAGCTGAGATGCATGACTGGCACGGCAGGATAATATTCCGTGAGAGGCCATGTCTCAACTGGATCCTGTATGCTAGTGATCCACACTTGGGCCTGACATGGAGACAGGGTGTAAAATGCTTTCTTGTGTTGTCACTGCTTGTTTGCTCTTAGCCCATGAACTTTGAGCAAACCTAAATTTCCAAGTGTGGGCATTGTCCTGAAAAGTAGCCTTTTCTCTAGGAGACAGATGTTAAAATATATGGAAATGATGAGTTGTCACATTTGAAACCCACACACAAGCAATTCCAAAATGAATTACAATCATAATCATTAGTTATCTGTCAAGGAAGACTAATTTAATGTACTTTGGGAAAGTTATTAAGAGGGATCAGTTCCTGGAGAAGGACATCATCCTTGGAAAAACAGAAAGTCCAAGAAAAAGAGGAAGAGCCTCAGAGAGACAGAATAGCACAGTGACTATAGCAACGGATTTAAGCACAGCAGAGGTTGTGGGGATGGAGAGGATGGGGAGGATTTCCTTCTGTTTTACATCAGATTGCATGAGGTGAAGCTGACTGAATAGCACCTAACAATGACACTGAGAAGGATTAAGTAAACATAATAGAATTTGCTAAGTTAGGTGAAGGTTTAAGAAAGTATAGTGGAGTCTTTCCCCTCTCCTATTTGCAATTTTTCCAGATGAAAAGATTCAAAAACTCTTTTATGACATGAAGAATCCTTCTAGATCTCTTCTGAGAAGAAAACAGAGGTACAACTCACCCCCTTCCTGCCACCTCCCATATGCAATTAAAAAGAAAACCAAAACTAAATGACATAAAAAGAAGAGGAAGTGGGACAGGGTTTTGGATTTTCCAAGTGATTCTGCTGTCAAACTTTTTTTGAAAACACAAAGAACCACGTGTTTTCTTAAAATGTGCTTTTCTCATTGTTGAACCCTGGTTTTGATCCCCTCTTTTAAAACAATAAGTTCAGTCTTAGAGCGAAAATGCACCTATTCTTTAAAGGTGAAATGAAGACATTTCAAAGCCCAGAGCTGGTCCAAATCACGGAGAAGTCCAAGTTTAAAGAGAAGAGGTCAATCCACAGGATGGTTGGGAATACAGCATTCTGATAGGGTTGGCACAGAAACAAAGTTACAAAATCAAAGATCATCAGGGGCATCAAAGGCAGTGCCTTGGGCCTCTAGTGCTGCTCTAACAGAGAAGCCACAAGTGATAGTCTAGTCCCTCACAGTGTAGGAGGATGATGCCCAAATCCTGGGTACTGGCCTTTTCTCTGAGTTGATATCCCACCCAACACTGTACTTTCTTTTTTTAAAAAATTAATTTCAATGAAAGTTTACAGAGACTTTGGATTTCCATTCATTCACTGTTGCACTGTTCTCCCTACCCACCCCTTCCACCCAGTTCACTCTTCCCTTTGAAAAGTAAAAGAAAAATTCTTTCTTTGTTATACATTCCCTCCCCCCAAGTCCACTCACTGTGCAGCCTTCATTCTGGACTCCTGTCATAACAATAATACCTAATCATATACCCCTTTTAAACAGTTCTCTCCCTCATCTGTTTCAACGCAGTATACATTACTTATCCCCTCTCTCTCAGTCTCCCCTCAACCCCAATGTCAGACCCATTTTACAAAGGTGACACTATGAAATATTTGTCCTTTTGTGACTGAGATATTTCCCTCAGCATAATGTCATCCAGGGTCACCCATTTTGTATGATATTTCATGAGTTCCTTGTGTTTTTCTTTTTTTAAATTTTATTTTATTAATTTTAATGAAAACTTACAGAGACTTTGGATTTCCATTCATTCATTGTTGCACTTTTCTTCCTGCCCACCCCTCCCCCCAGTACACTCTTCTTTTTGAAAAGTAAAAGAACTAAGGAAAAAAAAGTAAAAGAAAAGGTCTTTAATTGTTTTACAGTATAATGTCTTCCAGGTTCACCCATTTTGAACGATATTGCATGAGTTCCTTGTTTTTTCAATGCAGCATAGTATTCCATTGTGTGTATACAGCACAGCTTCTCTATCCATTCGTTTGTTGATGGGCACTTAGGTTGTTTCCAACTCTTTACTATTGTGAACAAAACCATGATAAACACGGATGTGCGTATATCAGCTTGGGTGGCAGTTATGGTCTCTTTGGGGTATATTTCCAGTAGTGGAATTGCTGGGTCAAATGGTATTTCTATTTGCAACTTTTTGAGAAAGCACCACAGTGCCTTCCACAGTGGTTGCACCGGTTTACAGTCCCACCAACTGTGAATAAGGGTTCCAGTTTCTCCACAACCTTGCCAGCATTTGTTACTTGCTGTTCTGTTAAATTTTGGTATTCTTCCTGGGGAGAGATGATATCTCATAGTTGTTTTGGGTTCCTTGTTTTTCAATGTAGCATAGTATTCCATTATGTGAATATACCAGAGCTTCTCTATCCATTCATTTGTTGATGGGCACTTGGGTTGTTTCCAACTCTTTGCTATTGTGAACAAAGTTGCAATAAACTTGGGTGTACATCCAACATTGTACTTTCTTAAACCTTCACCTACACTTAGCGAGTTCTACCACAGATTCAGGAAAGGCTTTGTCTCTGTTGGTCCTGGATGAAGGTCCACGTCTCCTTCTGTATCCCAGGCATGGAGATCCTTGGAGGAGGTCTCCATGTGTCTTGGCCTTCCCTGGTGTCAAGGGGCCTCAGAGATGTAAGTATAAATGTGCATTTTACTCCTGCCCTTCATCTTGGTGGCACCATGGACACCTCTGTGACTTCATTTCCTCCCCTTTTATCTCTTGTGAGAGAAAAAGATACTAAAGGCTACACCCTGGGCAGAGGGATCATCTTCCCTTACATGAGATCAAGGTTGTTGCATAATCAAAGGTGATGCGCCCCACCATAACCCCCTTTCAGATGGTTTATTAGACCATGGGAGAGTCCTATGCTTCCACATTAAATCAGTGCCGTTGTTAAGAGCTGTCACATGAATCTCATGTACAATGGACCAACCCCCGCCCAGCCCTGCTCCTTCCTCACTGCTTCTGCTGTTTTTAACCCCCTGCTGCAGCCTCTGTGTCGTCCGCCTGGTTGAACATCCTCCTCTCTTTTGAAGACTGTCCTTTTCTAAGCATGATGCCCTTCTCCAGGGACTGGCCCTTCCTGATGACATACTCCAAGCATTTGAGATGAAAGGTCACATCCTCGCTTTGGAGCATTCAAACCAAATCCGTTGACATCAAGTTTATTTCCACACAAGTGACCATCTATTTTGTTTCCAAGGTATAAATCTTATTTTTTAAGCATTGAAAATGTTTTAATTGTTGCACATTTTCTTCCCCTCTCCCCAGCCATCCTCCAGCACTCCCTGTAGTGCACTCCTTGGTTCAGATTGTTGTCACACATGTAATGATTACTCATATACAGTTCTTCCCCTCATCTGATGTAATACAGTGATCATGATCTATCCACTCTTTTCCCATTCTCTTCCCAACCAACCCATATCTATCCTATATTATAACAGTGGTGTTATGTAGTCTTTGTCCTTTTGTGATTACAGTATTTCATTCAGAAAAATTTTCTCCAGGCTCCCCCATGCTGTGTAATGTTTTATGAGTTCATTGTTTTTCAATCCGGTTAGTATTCCATTGTGTGGATGTACCATAGTTTTTCTATCTATTCATTTGCTGGTAGGCACTTGGCTTGCTTCCATCTCTTTGCTATCATGACTAACACAGCAATAAACCCAAGTGTGCACATATTTGTTAGTATTTTGTCTATAGCTTCTTTAGAGCATATTCCCAATTCCACTGAATTGCTGGGTCAAATAGTATTTCTGTTTCCATTTTCAACTTTTTGAGAAAGCACAAGAAAACCCTTCATAGTGGCTGTACCATTTTACATTCCTACTATCAGTGAATAAGAGCTCCAATCTCTCCACAACCTCGACAGCATTTGTTGTTTGCTGCCTTGTTGAACTTTGCTATTGCTGCTAGGATGAGATGATATCTCATAGTTGTTTTGATCCAAGGTATAAATCTTTATGGGAGAAGATTGTCTGTCTTTCTACTGAGGAGCAACTAGTGAGTTTGAACAAATGACTTTTTGGCTAGCATCCTTTATTTTAACCTACTATACCATTCACGATTAATTAAGGAGACATATTTGTAAGTGTACCAGCTTTCATATTATTATAAGACTGTTACAGGACCTTTTAAAGACATATTTTTCTAGTGTTGTTGTTGTGTATTGTCAAGTCAGAACCAACTCATAGCTGACCTTCTGGAGGTTTTCAGAGGCAGTTAATTGCATGAGAGGAGATTGGCCATCCTCCTGTGGAGCAGCTGGTGGTCTCAAACCATGTAACCTACTATTTAAATTTCTTTCTCAATCATGTCTGTTCCTAGAGTTCATTTACTGATAATACATCAAGACTTTTGTTGTTGTTGTTGTTGCTATTGTGCACCGTCAAATCAGAACTGACTGGCACAGGAGGAGATTACCCCTCCTTCTCGAGTGGAGCATCTGATGGATTCAAACCATGCACCTTGGGGATTGCAGTGGAGTTCTTGCTACTAGGCCACCAGAGCTCCCCTCACCCAGACTTTTGAGGCATAAGCTATCCGATCTTGCATCTGTTTGACTTTGATGGGAAAACTCTAGGAACATAATGTGATATCTTGCACTTGACACCCATAGAGATAACAGAGTATCTCCTTTGGGGTGTGTGGTTAGGTCAGTATTGAGGTTAGATGAACTATGGTTTGAAAAGCAGCTTTCAGGCTACTACGCTGACCTCTTTGAGAGGGATCACAGTGGAGAGTCCAGCATGGAGTGGGAGAGAAATCTCTTACCACAAAAGTTTGGCTCTGCAGCCTGCCACTGAAAACCATTCCCAAAGGCAGGTGTAGGGTGGAATAACAAGGAGTTTACATACACGAGTTTATAGGGGACTAGTTCTGGTGACCTAGTGGGGAGGGAATTGCACTACTGAAGCAAAGGCTTTGGCAATCCACCAAAAGCTTCCAAACCCTCCAGCTTCACCTCGAGAAAGATGGGCAATCTCTTCGTGTGCAATTCACAGTTTCTGAAAACACTGCTGGAGGGTCAGCTATGAGTCAGCTTCAACTCCACAGCAAATAGGTTGAGGGGTGTATGAGAGAGATAGGAATCTGAGCTTCTGGTATCTGCATCCTCCAGGATGGCTCAGGAGGCTGAGGGCAGGCTTTATAATGCAAGGATGGAGATTGTGTTTCTGTTTGCCTGGCTTTGTCCAGGTGATGGTCATGTCCTGGGTAGTCTAGGTGTCTGTTGCATCACTGTCAACCCGAGAGTGGATGGCTCCCTCTTCTGTGCTACAAGGGCATCCTCATTGTCCTGTCTTAGGGTAAACACATGACGATTAGTGTTGCTATTATCACTCAAACCTCTAAAGGGAAGTTGACTTTTAACCATAAACCACAAAGCCAAGCAGAGAAGGGCTTTAACTTAGAAATTGGCTAATAGAAATGCAAACCAAAAATCTTTTTGCACAATTTAGAAACCCTTTCTCATACTCAGTGACAACAAATATAGAACAACAGTTAAACTGACAGTAATGGTCTGGCTCATGGCCTGACAGACACTGATGGAACCCCCAAGACTCAGCCTTTGAGACTGGAACACACTCACCTCTATGACCCAACTTTCAGCCAACCATGGACAAGCCTGTAAGCTGAACAAAAACACCAGGGAGGGCTCACTCCTTGGAACAATTGCTGCTGCTGTTTTTTGTTGTTGTTAGGTGGTTTTGAGTTGACTACAATTCATAGTGACCCTGTGGACAATGGATCTGAACCCTACCCTGTCCTGTGCTGTCCTCATGAACTCTGATATACTTGAGCCCATTTTTATAGTCCCTCTGTCAATCCACCTTGTTTAAGTTCTTCCTCTCTTTTGCTGACCCTTTACATTTCCAAACATGATGTCTTTTTCCAAGGACAGGCACATCCTGACAACATGCCCAAAGTATGTCAGATGAAGGTTTACCATCCTTGCCTCTAAGGAACATTCTGGTCGCACCTTCTCTAAGATATATCTGTTCTTTTGGCAATCCATAGGATAGTCATTACTCTTTTCCAACACCACAACTCAAAGGCATTGCTGCTGCTTCTGTCATTCTTATTCAATGACCAACTTTTCATATGCATAAGAAGTAACTGAAAAGACAATGGTTTTAATAAGGTGCATCTTAGTCTTTAAACTGACTTTGTTGTTCCTTAACACCTGGGATAGGTCCTTAACAGTAGCACAAAGTACCCAGAGTAGCATATCTTTTGATTTCTTGACTTCTGGTACTAAGGACATGGATTGTGGAAATTATCAAATAATATTAGAAAAATGTTACTCCCTTATAAGGGTGATGGGGTGGTATTGATAAGTTCAGAATTCTCTATGTATGTATCAGTTATGGAACTATAGTTATAAAACTGGCATCAGTTTTCTCCAGCCTGAAAGGTTAATTGCTTGACCTTAGAATTCTTAGTGTCCTTTCTTTAATCTATCTGTGTATCAGAAGAGGAGGTACATCTCCTAGATTAGCTGTTACTTCTTTGAAGCTGTTTTTTCCCAATCATATGTAAATTGTAATTTAATTTGCCTGCTGGGGGGGGGAGGGAAAATATGGGTGTGAATGATTTTCTTTCAGATACAAAAATTCTTTGATTTTAGTATAAAAGCCTGGTGACCTCTCCCAGTCAGGGAGACAGTCTTTGAAATTGACCCACTGTCCTCCACAGATCTGTAATAAAGTGCTTATGGATATTGCAATCCATTTGTCTTATTGGTGACCGACTACAGAAAGAACCCCTTGTGTTCAATAACAAGGGCAGCCTTCTCCCACAGAAAAATTCAGAAAATATGGAGAGGATGGAAGAATGAAGAAAAAGTGAGAACTACGAGGAGATAGTTTTACAACATGAGGATTGTAATCATTGTCATATAGCAAAATTAACATTAATTATTGGATGTAATACCAATCTATTCTGGACAATTTCAGTCAAATCAGAATAGAAAGTTTTTAAAAAGCAAATAAGAAAAAAGAAAAAGGATTCTGGACACATGTGAAGACATTAAGATGGAGTTAAGTCTCAGTTTTCAGACTGCTCCATCTAAACATATCGCATCAAGTTTGGACTGTGAGAAATGTGGTAGGCAGAAGGCCTCACTCCCTGGCACAATTTGTGGGAGGCCCAAGTCCTTAGAAAAAGAAAAGATAAGCAAAAATAAACATGCCAAGGGATTCTGACTTTATTCTGTTTGAGTGAAAGGTTACAGAGCAAATTGGTTTTCCATTCCTTCCTACAGATTTTGTTTTATGGCATTAGTTCTAGTTTCTACAGTGTGACCACACTCTTCCCACTTCCTGTGACTTTCTTCCTCACTTCCTGTGACTCTCTTTTCTCCATAATTCTTCTGTCCTCTCACTTCCTGTCTTCCTAGCCTTTTCCCGGGTCCAATGGTGCCCTTTTGACCTCTTGTAGTGCCGCTAATTTTAGACTGTCATGCAGTCTTTTGTCGGGTACAGAACATGTAAATATTTTTCTTACATTTGGTGCCCCATCTTTTTTTCTAAATTTATTTCTTTTTATTTGAGTGAAGGTTGATAAATTGCATTGGTTTCTAATCATTCATACACTTTTTCTTTTTCTTGATTGTCACTGATTAATGTAATTAATTAGCTACAAATTCAAATAAGCCCCTTATTGTTTATTTCTCTTCACCTGACTTATCTGTTTATTAATCTTCTTTCCACGCTCTTTCCTTGCACATTTTTCTTAATATCTCCAAGATTGTGGCCGTGTGGCTTGTCTCTCCCCACCCCTTTATTTATTACTAATTATCTCCCTTTTAAAATTATGACTCCCCCGTTTCCTGTGCCCTCTTTTGCCTCTCAGAACCAAACAACACATTCTAGTGCCAAAATGTTATGCTAGTCAGTCATTCTGTCCATCCACCAGTATCCAGAATGTAGCAGCCTGCAGTGGCCTCGTCTCTCTGGCCTCCTTTGACCCTAGAGCCCATGAACCCTTACCCAAACATCCTGCAAAAATATAGGCTTCCTTAGTCAAAGTCTGAGCCCCTAAGAGCAGAGGGTGGTGGGAACAGCATCATGCTTAATTTCTTCTTTTATAGAATGGAAAGGCTGTGGTCCCTTGGCCATCCTTGCTATGTATTAACTGAACAATTCTCTTTCCAGCAGATTGATTGCACAAGTGCTCTCTCAACAAAAGAATGATGCAGGACAATAAAGTTCCAGAAACTCCCCAAGAGCTGCAGGAGGAGAAAGTCTTACGGAATAATTTGCACCCAAACAAGAGCCAGATCTATAAAGCAGACAGTGACCCAAGGGAGAAGCTCAGATTAAACACACAAAGTCCCCACAGCAGCATTTGTACAAGGATAAAACTCAGAGTCAGGAAGGGAGAGGACGAGAGATGGATTGAAACAAGAATATTCAACAAGGACATAAAACCTATCAAATGGGGAAATGACAACCTCTTCAACAAATGTTGCTGGCAAAACTGGACTACTACCTGCAGAAAGCTCAAACAGGATCCACATCTCACATCATACACAAAAATCATAAGAGATAATCTGGGATCAAGCTTAGACTTGATAAATACAGCCAGAAATACACAATCTGGAGAGGATAAAATTGATGAATGAGACCTGCTAAAGATTAAATCCCTGTGTGCATCAAAAACATTTTCCAACAGAATGTAAAGAAAACCTACTTACTAGGAAAAAAACTTTTGACAATACCATTTCAGAGAAGGGTGTCATATCAAAAGTTTACAGAATCCTACAGGGCCTCCACAAGAGGACATAGAAAGACTTTTCACAGAGGAAGACATTTGAATGGTAAACAAACATATGAAAAAATGCTCAAAATCACTGGCAATAGGAGAGATGCAAATCAAAACCATAATGAGATATAATCTCACCCCAGTAGTAGTGGCCAGGTTTAGTAGGGCAGAAAGCAATAAATGTTGCAGAGGATGTGGAAGAGTGAGGTGGAAACTCTCCGTACACTGTTAATGGGATTGTAAAATGGTACAAACACTCTGGAAGACGGTTTGGCATTTCCTCAAAAAGTTGAAAATAAAACTCCTCTTTGGTTGTTGTTATGTAACATCAAATCATTAACTAATTATAATTATTAATTAATATTCATTATTAACTAATCAAATTGACTATGACTCACAGAGACCCTACCAACAGTGGATCTGAACCCAGTTTTATCCTGTGCCGTTCTCATCATCTCCAACATACTTGAACTCATTTCTGCAGTCACTATGTCAATCCATCTTGTTGAGGGTCTTCCTCTTTTTTGCTGACCCTCACACTTCTAAGCATGATGTCCCTTTCCAGGAAACAGCACCTCTTCACAATATGCCTAAAGTATGTGACACAAAACTTCACCATCCTTGCCTCTAAGGAGCACTTTGGCTACATTTTCTCCAAGACATGTTTATTTCTTCTTTTTTAGTCCATGGGATGTTCAGTGCTCTTCTCCAACATCACAATTCAAAGGTATCAATTCTTCTTGTCATCTTTATTCATTGTTCAGCTTTCAGATGCATAGCAAGAGATTTGAAGAGACCATGGCCTGAATCAGGTTCACCTTAATCTTCAAATTGACTACTGCTGCTCAGTAATTTGGAGAGATCCCTGACAGCAGGCTTGCTCAATTCAATACATCTGAGCTCATACTGCTGATACCAAAGGTGTTGAGTATGAATCCAAGTAAGAGAAAATAATTGACAACTTCAATCTGAAAGGTCACCTTGGAGCCTGGGGACATCTTGTGCTGACCACACCTTCTAAGAGACATCCCAATCTACCTGGCGTGACACAACTGGCCAATCAGAAGGAAACCCAGCCATCAACCACATCTTGCATGACTGAGCAGCTCCATCATTAGAAGCTAACAAAGGGCATCCAATCAACTTTCTCCATGAGATCTGACCACCGTGTCCCCAACCCCTACCTATAAAGCATAACCTGTAACTCTTCCTCACTGGTAACTTTACTGCCTGACCCTGCCTTTTTCTGGCCTCAGACAGTAAATCTGCCCCGAGGGCCACTAATAAACTCTTTCGTTTCACTTGCCCAGTTCTCTGTGCCTTTTTTACCTTACACAATCTTTCATAAGTCTATCATGATGTTGCCTACTGATTTAGTGGTGAGGATTTTGTCTTCTTAATTTTGAGATGAGCTATGGTGGCCTAGTGGAAAGAAGCTGCGCTGCAGTCCCAAAGGCACATGGTTTGAGGCCACCAGCTGCTCTGCAGGAAAAAGATGGTCAATCCCGTATGATTAACTGCCTCTGAAAAGGTGCCTCTGAAAAGGTGTGAGAGGGTCAGCTCCCAGTCAGTTCCAACTCTAGGGTACTCAAGAATAATCCATATCAAAGTCTGTAGGCTTTGATCTTTTGCCGTAAGCATGTCAATCCTCCTTACTTTTAGCAAACTTGGATTTAGTTAGCAGCTTCATATTTTTGGTAGCACCGTGCTACCAGGGCTTGCCCTCTTAAAAAATTACATGTAATACCAAAGTGTAAACTTTGAAAACTCAAATAATTTTTTTAAAAATTTAAAGAAAGCTGAAGAAAAAAGTTCTCATAAAAAGAGACTTCAGAGGAAGTTGCAGGGGGAAGTGGGTGTAGTGATTCAGCCCAAGGGAAGGTCTTGCTCATCTGACTTCTCGCTCTGACCTTGAAACTGGAGCCAGTGGTTTGGGGAGAGGCTTCAGGAGCAGAAGGCAGAGTCTGGAACATGCCCGAGGGATTTAAAACAAATGGAAAATACCAACCAGCTCCATTTGCAAATCACCAGATTGCAACTCATGGGGACACCACGTGTGCCAGAGGAGCACAACTGCTCTGCAGAGTTTTCAGAGGTTGATTTGTTGAAAGCAGGTTACCAGGCCTTTCTTCTGAGGCACGTCTGAGAGGATTCTTCCAGACTTTTGTCTACTCATTGGGGATACTGTTTGTGTCACTTGGTTCTGCTGGGGTAGTGAGTAGCAAGTTGCACTGCTAAGCAAAAGGTTGGTGGTTCTACTACGCTAGCGGCTTCATGAGACAAAGATGGGTCGTCTCCCCCTGAAGGAGCTACAGCCTTGGAAACCCAGCGCAAGGTCCCCACGAGCCACCATTGACTTGATGCCAGGGAGCTGGGTTGGGGTTATGAGAACCAAAAGATCCCAAACCACTGGCTTTGTGTCAATGCCCACTCACAGCCACCCCGTGTGTGTGACAGAAGAATGTCACCATAGAGTGTGCTTGTTCTTTTCAAATGTCTTCCATTTTTTTCCCCCAATGTATTTGAGCTCTTTTCAAATGTTTTTCAAAAGTAACAAGAAGCTGTGCTGCAGTCCCAAAGGCATGCGGTTCAACTCTACCAGCTGTACTGCAGGAAAAGGACAATCTCCTCCTGTGTGATTTACTGCCTCTGAAAACCCCCTAGAGGGTCAGCTATGGTTTGGTTCTGACTCGATGGTTTGTTGTTGTTGTTGTTAGGTGCAGTTGAGTCGAGCATGACTCATAGTGACCTTATGAACAAAAAATCTGAACCTAGTCCTATGCCATCCTCACACTTCTTGACACACAAGAGCCCACTGAAGCAATCACTGTGTCAATCCACCTGATTGAGGGTCTTTCTCCTCCTTCACCGACCCTCCACCCTCCCCAGCATCATGTCCCTCTCTAAGAAATGACACTTCCTGGCAATATGTCCAAAGTATGTGAGGAGAAGCCTCATCATTCTTTTTTTTTTTTAAACCTCAGCATTCTTGACTCCAAAGAGCACTCCAGCTGCACCCTCTCCAAGACATGTGTTTGTTCTCTTTGCTGTCCATGGGATGCCCTGTGCTCTTCTCCAACAACACAGCTCAAAGGTGTCAATTCTTTTTCTGTCATCCTTATTCATTGTCCAAATCATGGATGCATAGCTAGTAATCAGAAAGACTATGACCTGAATCAGATGCACCTTAGTCCTCAAACTGACATCACTACTCCTCAATTTGAAAAGGTCCTTAACTGCAGATTTTCCCAGTGCAATACATCTGTTTATTTCCTGACTGCTTGTATCACTACAATAACTGGTGGCACCATGGTCAAAACTCTCAGCCACTAATCCAAAGGTCAGTAGTGTGAGCTCACCAGCTGCTTCTCAGGAGAAGGATGTGGTAGTCTCCTCTCATAAAGATTTACCATCTTGGAATTCTTGGGAGCATTTCTTCTCAGTCTTCCAGAGTCAGAGTTGATTCGATGAAAATGGGTTTGAATTTCTTTCTTTTAACTTTGATTTTGGGTGTGAAGAGATCGATATTTGTTCCTATCCCAAAGAAAGGTGACCCAACAGAATGTGGAAACTACAGAACAATGTCACTGATTTCACATGCAAGCAAGATTTTACTGAAGATTATACAAAAATGACTGGAACAGCACATCAACAGAGAACTGCCAGAAGTCCAGGCTGGGTTTAGAAGGGGTTGTGGTACTAGGGATATTGTAGCTGATGTTAGATGGATCTTGGCTGAAAGCAGGGAATACCAGAGGAATGTCTATCTGTGTTTCATTGACTATGCAAAGGCATTTGACTGTGTAGATCATAACAAACTATGGCTGACTCTGAGAAGAATGGGAATCCCAGAACACTTGATCATTCTAATGTGAAACTTATACTTGGACCAGGAGGCAGTCGTCAGAACAGAGCAAGGGAACACTGCATGGTTCAAAATTGGGAAGGGCGTACTCCAGGGATGCATCCTATCTCTATACATTTTCAACCTATATGCAGAACAGATTATCCGGGAGGCTGGACTCTATGAGGAGAAATGTGGGGTCAAGATTGGTGGATGATTTATCAACAATCTGCGTTATGCGGATGACACAACCCTGCTTGCTGAAACTGAAGAGGACCTGAAGCACCTGCTGCAGAGTGTCAAGGACTGCAGCCTACAATACGGATTGAGGCTCAATGTCAAGAAGACAAAGATTCTCACCACTGGACCAATTGGCAGCATCAGGGTGGATGGTGAAGAGATTGAGATTGTACACAGCTTTAGTTTGTTTGCCTCCATAGTCAACAGTCTTGGCACCAGCAGCCAGGAAATTAAAAGGAGTATTGCCATGGGAAAGTCTGCTGTTAGGGACCTCTCCAAAGTACTGAAGAGCAATGGTGTCTCTCTGGAGACTAAGGTGCGTCTGATACAGGCTATGGTCTTCGCAATCACTTGTTATGCATCAGAGAGTTGGACAATGACCAAGGAGAATAGAAGGAGAATTGATGCCTTTGAGCTGTGGTGCTAGAGAAGAGTATTGAGAATACCATGGACTGCTAGGAAAACAAACAGATTTGTCCTGGAAAGGGTTAAACCGGGTGGCTCCTTGGAGGCAAGGATTCTGAGGCTCCGTCTAACATACTTTGGACATGTTGTGAGGAGAGACTGGTCCTTAGAGAGGGACATCATGCTTGGGAGGGTGGAGGGACAGCGCAGGAGAGGAAGGCCCTCTATGAGGTGGATTGATTCAGTGACTGGGATAATTGGGATGGGAGTGTCAGAGACAGTGCAATTGGCACAGGACAGAGCGGAGTTTAGGGCTGTTGTACATAATAGGGTCGCTATGAGTCGCAAGCGACTCGACGGCACACAACAACAATGTGTGTGAAAGTTTACAGAGCAGATCTGTTTCCCACCCATCTTGATTCATGACATAGGTTATAATTCCCACAAAGGTTGTAATTCTCACACATTTCACACCTTCTCCATCTGTTTGAATTTCTGCATCCATTTGAACTGCCAACCTTTCTGTTAGCATCCTGTAAAGGTTACACAGCATTGCCATGAGCTGGATTAAACTTGATCACAATGGCTTTAGGAAACAAAACAAAAACTGTGTAACTTGTTTCATGGTGCCCTTCATTTTATTGGAGAGATCTGGAACCAAACCCTCAATATCTCTGAGGTCTGTCTATCTCGTCAATTAGGAGGTGATTATATGTATGACAACAATCTGGAACAAGGGACGCATTGTGCAGAGGGCTGGGGGAGGCAGGAGGGGAAGAGGGTAATGTGTAACAATAGAAAAAATAAAATATTCTTGAAGTTTTTTTAAAATATTAGGAGGTTAGAACCAGGCCATTCTCAAACTCAGGAAGTTTTTTTTTTCTCCTCAATTTAATTAATTACATATTTATTGGGCATATATTTGACAGAGAATGTCTAAGGTTTTATTGGGGTTTAGAATTACATTGAGTAAGACAATATTCAAATACAATACTGATCGAGTTTTGACAGCTGCAGGGTCTCCCTTCTCCACATCAAACTTCCTTTCCCTCCTACCTGTCCTGCTGACCATATAATTGATGTGCTCTTGCATTTGGAGTCTTTTACCTGGTTTCCTGGAGCTGCCATAACAACTTACTTAAAAGCAAGTGGTTTATAGGTGTGCTGATGGTGCAGGGGTTAAAGCACTACACTGCGAACTAGAAAGTTTGTGGCTCAAACCCCAGTCAATCTGCTCCCATAGAGACTTACAGCCTTGAGGACCCTTGGGGGCAGTTCTGCTCTGCCCTGCAGGGTCACTGTGTGGAGAGATTGATGTGACAGTGGAGAATCTAATGTGAGGTTGGTTATGTAGCTGCTAAGAAAAACTATTTTTTTCTTTTTTAAAATATTTATTTAAAATAACATTCTTACCACACTTACGGTTTTGCATTAAAAAATGGGGCAGGGGGGATAGTTCTTGTCTTGATTCATAGTGGCCTTGAATATGTCATGAAGATGGCACAAGACAGGGCAGGGTTCAGATCTGTGGTTCACAGGGTTGCTGTGGATCATACTTGAATTGATAGCACCCAACAATAACAATCGTAATCAATGAATTGCTGGTCATAGGACCCCAAGATTGTAGTCTTGAGGAGCATCAAAGTCAGTCTGCATAAAGCAGTCCACAAAGGTAATGTTTCACCTCCTATTTTGGTGAGTAGCAACTGTTCTTGTGGTTTTGTTTTGGTGTGGTTTTTGTTTTGTTTTGTTTTATAGTGTACTGTCAGATTGGATGGAACAGGAGGGGATTGCCCCTCCTTCTCCAGCAGAGCATCTGCTGGATTCAAACCGCGTGCCTTTTGGATAGCAGAGCAGCTTCTTGACACTAGGTCATCAGAGCTCCCTCTAGAAACTGTTCTTCTTGTTGTTGCTGCTGTATACAGTAGAGTTGGAACCAACCCATAGCTGATTCACCCTCCAGGGTTTTCAGGGGCAGTTAATTGCACAGATTGCGCAGGAGGAGATTGCCCATCCTTCTCCCACTGAGTAGCTGGTAGACTTGAGCCACGTGACTTTGGGATTTTAGTGCAGCTTCTTTCCATTAAAATTCAGTAAACAGCCATCTGAGGGGTGACTGTTGGTGTCTCCATATGTGGGACAAAGAAGAGGGATGAAAGCAAAGACACTGTCTTAGTTCTTTAGAGATACTGTAGCAGAGATACCACAAGGGGAGGGCTTGAACAAAGAGGAATGTCTTCTCTTAGAGTATAGGAGGCTAGAAGTCTAAATTCAGGGGGATGAATTTTGGGGAAGGCTTGCTCCCTCTGTGCATTCTGGAGGAAGGTCCTTCCCTCAGCATTCCTTGAAGATGTCTGTGTGTCCTGGCCTTCTGTGTTGAGGAGCTTCCCAGCACAAAGATCTGAGTCCAAGAGGACACACTACACTTTTGATGATTCTTTCTCAGTGGTACTGGGATTCCTCCCTCTTCACTCACTGTCCTCCCCTTTTATTTCTTATGTTGGGTGTGATGTGATGTGACTGAGGGGTCATTCCTCCTTTAGTCCTTTTATAGCTGTTTGGTTTATCAAATCACAGGGGTTATTCCACATAACTTCACAAAGCACACATTTTTAATGGACACAATTCAACCCATGATAGATGCATGCAAAACAATGAGTCCACAGTACCAATTGACCAGAGGGACTTCAATCTCCATAACCTTGAGGCCAGATGGTGCCTGACGACCACCACCAACCCACCTGCAAAGGATCACAGTAGAGGGTCTTGGGATAGAGTGCGAGAAAAATGTGAATGGGATCAAAAGGTCCAAATCCTAAAAATTACCAGCCTTGGTAGTCTACTAGAGAGAGACTGGTGAAACCCTTGAGCCTCTGACACCCTTAAAACCTGGAGCTGAAGTCATCTCCATGGTTCAGCTTTCAGTTAAACAATCCCCAGGCCTGTAAAGTGAGCAGAATAACAGGGAGATGCTCAACCACAAGCGATCAGAAGGGCGGCATTCACCCAGGGAGAAAGCTCTGAAGGTAGGAAGGGAGAGGATAGAAAGACAAACGCAAACAGGAACACAGGGAAGAAGTGGGGAGAACAGGCTTACACTCTAGGGTTTGTAATCCCTGTTACGAAATATAATGTTACAAGTGACAGGGAAAGAAGCATATTATTCTATTCAGTCCTGAGATACCCAGTATTTGTATTTATCAGGTAGTATGTCAGAAATGCTGAATATAGATAAAGCAGACCTGGTTAAATATCCACTATTTTCTAAGGCTAGAAGATATGAATGTTCTTGAAGCTGCAGATGTCTTATTTATTCTGGTTTTATGGTTCCATAATGTAATCTCTGAAGAGATTGGGGTGGGAGTGAATGTCTCTTGGAAGCACCTTCCTTCTGAGTGCTATGATAAGATAGACATGAATGGAAACAATGACGCTTCCGCAGCATCAGGAGCAGCACAATTTTTGGATAGAGCATTAAAAACACTGGCTGAGTTACCAGAGGAACATAGGAACTTGTATGCACCGTGAATGGTCTTATACATTCAAGACAAAGCCTACAGCAAAAACTTTGAGTAAATAGGGCTGTAATAATGAATACATACTTTTTCATAAAATCCATCTCAAATATTGGGGAAAATATGATACATATTTTTTTAAAAATTCAGTTTGTTAAAATTGGGTAGATAGCACTTCAATGATTTAGATCCTCCCAGAAGAGCTGTGGGTGAGCATTAATATTACTGGTAAGTATATTCATTTTCTCCTGGACACAGAGACTACTAATTGGTCCTAAACGCTTTCTGAGGTCCCAACTCTTCTCACTATTTTTTAGTTGTTGGAATTGATGGGAAACCTTCTTAGGTGTTCCTTACTTCACCTCTGCCTTGCATGCGGACTTCCAAGTTGTAAAACAGCCCAGTGGTAGATGGAATTTGCTCCAGGACTTAAGAAGCATAAATGACATAGCTGAGCCTCTACATCTTGTGGTTCCTAACCTCTACACTATAACAGACAAAGTGCTAGTCTATAGGCCTTTTATTGTAAGAACCACCTTCCCTCTGTAACTTGATTTATGCCACTATTAGAACCTCTTCTCAGAATATTTTGCTTTTCAATTTTTAACTCATGTACTTTTAACTTGTTAGTTAAATTTGTGTCTTCTAGGCTGCAACACTTCCATGATACATCTTCAAGGATATGAACATGTAGGGCTAAGCACAACTGATAATAGTGAATCTAAATTCCAAAATCAATCTCCATAATAGTCTATGTATTTCCTACCGCCAAAGGGGCCCTTTAGAGTAGTGAGAGAAGATCTTCACCCTGAAACCCACAGCGTCCCTTTTCAGCAGGAAGTAGCTAAGAGAATACGACATCCCCTTTCCTTATGAATCAGGGTGAAGTCCCTCACAGGGAGGAACGATAGGGAATGGCAAAGGACGGACACAATGACAAAGGAGATTAATCAGAACTGGCTTTGACAAACACTGTGGCAATTGGACAATTAAAACATTCAAGTGGGGGAAAGAAGAACGAACTGGGGAGGAGGGTAGAGAAAACAGTGCAAGAATGAATGAATGAATGAAAACACAAAATTTATGTAAATGTTCATTAAAACTAATATAAAAAAATTGGGTAGATAGGCGAGCTCTGATGGCCTAGTGGGAGGGAGCTGCACTGCAATCCCAGAGGTGCGCAGCTCAAATCTACCAGATGCTCTGCTGAAGAAGGAGGAACAATCTCCTCCTGTACCAGTCAGATCCGATTTGATGGTACACACATAAAAAATAAAAAATTTTAAAATAGTATTGGGTAGATAAACCAGTCTTCTAATTTATCAAATAAGCATAAAAGGAAAAAAATGAAAAAATTATATGCATGAATTGCTGAATAGAAACCAAATTTGCTCTGTAAAATTCACCCATATCACAAGAAAAGGCTTTTTTAAAAAATAGCGCTAAAATGAGAGTTATAGGTGTTGATGATGTGGAGAAATACATTACTTTTACCTCTACATCCCACCCCCCAGCTTGGCCATTATTTTACAGAATCAAGGTTCTAGGATGAGCTTGCAGTCTCTGCATTTAAGTACAGCCCTTCCACATTTGAATGTCAAGATACATTGTTCTTGAGGGAGAGATGGGAAAGGAAATGGGAACATTCTGATGTGAAAGCAATGTATATGAACTTTGTAAGTAAACCAGTTGTTGTTGTTGTTGTTGTTGTTGTTGTTATGTGCCGTCGAGTCACTTGCGACTCATAGTGACCCTATGTACAACAGCCCTAAACTCTGCTCTG
>NW_006400100.1:433091-438480 GCF_000299155.1 Elephantulus edwardii | reverse complement strand
ATCTGGTTTTCACTCATTAGTGTTCAAGGCCTCAAACCTGTTCCTGAGATGGTTCTGAAATTCAGGTGGGATAGACTCAAAGTCATATTTTGGTTGCCTTTGATTTGGTTTAATTTTCCTCAACTTCAGCTTGAACTTGCATATGAGTAGTTAGTGGTCTGTTCCATAATCAGCTCCTGGCCTAGTTTTCACAGCTGATATTGAACCAGTATAAATTAAAAATTTTATTTAAAAAATACATTGTTCTTATGTTTCTGGTGGGAATATAAAATGACTCAGTGGTTTTGTTGTTTTTCTTTTTTTTTTAAAAAAAAAAAAAAAAGCTCACACATAAATACTGCAAGGCCTGGCAAATTTCTCACCAGGATTCTAGTCAAGAGGAATGAAAGCAAACATCACACAGAGACTCATATAAGAAAGTTCACACAACTTTATAAGCTGAAAAAGCAGAAAACACCCAGATGTCTATAATCTAGCAAAGAGAGAAACAAAATGTGGACTATCCATACAGAGACCCTTATTTAATCACGAAAAAATGAGTCAAGTGCTGATAGCTGCTATAACATGATGTTATTGTTGTTGTTGTTGTTATGTGCCATCAAGTCGCCTGCAACTCATAACAACCCTGTGTACAACAGCTCTAAACCCTGCTCTATCTTGTGCCAATCTTATTGTCTCTGACACACCCATTACCCCCAGTCACTGAATCAATCTATCTCATTGAGGGTCTTCTTCTCTTGCACACATGACGGCCCTCTCCAAGGACTGGTCCCTCCTTGCAGCATGTCCAAAGTATGTCAGAAGAAGCTTCAGAATCCTTGCCTCCAAGGAGCAGCCTGGCTTCACCCTCTCCACGACAGGTCTGTTCATTCTCTTAGTAGTCCATGGTATATACAATACTCTTCTCCAGCACCATAGCTCAAAAGCATCAATTCTCCTTCTATCCTCCTTAGGATATCCATCTCTTGGATACATAGCAAGTGATTGCAAAGACCATGGCCTTTATCAGGTGCAACTTAGTCTTTAGACTGACATAATTTATCTTGAGTGCTTTGGCGAGGTCTCTGACAGCCGACTTTCCCAATGCAATACGTCTTTTAATTTCCTAACTACTTGTGCCAAGACTTATGATTCGAGAGCCAAGCAAACTAAAGCTTTTTACAATCTCAATCTCTTCACCATCTATCATGATGCTGCCAATCAGCCCAGTGGTGAGAACAACATGATGAATCTTGAAAATACCATTCCAAGGGGATGAAGCCAGTCACATGTGGTTACATAGTCTATAGTTCTACTGACAAGAAAAGGCCAGGGAAATCAGTGCAGAGAAAATGGTTAATGGAAGCCCATGCATGGCTAAGGGAAAACTTCTCTGGTCAGAGCTTATGAGAGTCAAGGCCGGGCATCACCTTGGCTGCCTAGAGATCTCTGGTATGACAGAGAGGATACAGCATTTCCTTGATGTGGTTTAAGAAAATGTAATGTATCATTTCATTGGTGGGATTTGCTATGAGCCGCCAATTGTTAGAGGGAGAGCTTCATCAGGGGTGTAGCGTGCATCTAGTTTATAAGGAAATCTCTGGTGGATCTGGTTTACTTTTTGCTTGATCTTGATTCTTGCATCTCTCTGGCTCCTCAGTTCTTTGAGTCTTTGAACCTTAACTTGTCTTACCTACCAACCTTGGATTCATCAGCTTTTACAAGAAAGCGAGTCATTGATAAACCAATATCTTTCTTTCTCTGTGTGTGTACATATATACATATATACACATATATGTTGTGTGTGTGTTGTGTTCAGTAGAGCTGCAACCAATTCATAACTGACCCTCTGGCAGATTTTCAGAGGCAGTTAATCACATGGGAGGAGATTGCCCATCCTTCTCCCATGGAGCACCTGGTAGATATAAACCGTGTGCCTTTGGGATTGCAGGGCAGCTTCTCGCCACTAAGTTACCAGTGCTCCCTATATGCATATGCACACACACAAATATGTGAAAATTCATTGGTTTTCCTTCTCTAGAGAGCCTACTTTATTGCTAATGGGCACCATTCTTTTTGTTCTAAATTTTGAAGTGAGATTGTGGGAATAGTTGTACAACTCAACACCCACTGCCTCAAAGTTAATTCCGACTTACAGCAACCCTATAAGCCAGAGTAGAACTGTTCTGTATGGTTTCTGAAGTTGTTAATCTTTATGAGAGCAGTTGATGAGTTCAAAGAGCCAATCTTTTGGAGAGCAACCCAGCATTTTAACCACTAAGCCACCAGGAACCTTCCAACTCAATACATTTCTTACAAATCTTTGGAATGTACACCTAAAACCAACACTAAACCCACTGCTTGCGAGTCTTTCAGGTTTGTGAGGCTGTGAATCTTGAATCTTTATGGAAGGACGGAAATCTTTATGGAAGGCCTAACATCACAGCACAGAAAGCACTAAGCTCCTGTCCTTGGATTCCTACAGTGGGCTAAGTGTTACAACATGTAAATTGTATTCTATCAAGTTGGTAACAATGTTGCCAGTCCATTGTTAATTTTTGTGAGTAGGTTGCTCCTTTGTCTGGCTCAGTAGCCATTGATCTGAAGCAGGGGGTTTCCACTATCCTCACAGCCAGCTCAGGGCAGCAGAACAGACTGGCCAGCGGATCTAGGGGAAGCCCCAGCTCCCAGAGATGGAGAAACTCTAGGTAAAGGGACTGAAAAATGGACTTTTTGGCCTTTTATTTTGTATCAGTGGTCACCCACAGAGACAATTTCCCAAGCACCCTTGAGAGAGGCCAGGGACAGTTCAAATATTGTCCAAATAGATCTGGAATTGGCTTTTAATTGCCACAGACCCACTCCCAGAGGCCAGCTGCTGAAAGTCCAGGTCCCAGGCCTGCTATAGATTCAGAAGGCAAGAGACTAACAAGGCCCTGGATGTGTTGATTATAGGACATTCACAGCAATGTGAACAGTGGATCCTTGCAGGCCCCCTGATTCACCGCCTCTTTGGGATGGAAGTTCCCACCTTACACTGCAGAGCTGGTGTGTAAGCTCAGAGTGTGGGTTTGTAGGAAGCACCTTGCTAGGGGGTGGTGAGTCCTGGCAGAAACTGGCTTCCTCTTAGGTACCATGGACCCAGCTCTGTATGGTAGATGTGGCCTCAGGGACAGAGCTCCAGGCAGGTACAGGTCACCTTCTGCACAAATCCACCTACCGATGTGACATTGGCCAGGGTCAGGAGGGCACCTGTCGGAACCCCTTTCCCAGCAGCGAGACTGGACACCTCCCCAGGGGTCAGTGCCCGGTTCCAGATGGCCAGGCCAGCCAGACTCCCCACAAAAGCCTCAGCACTGTCAAAGCCACCTTCCATGATGTCCTGCTCCTGGCCCAGCACCAGGGACCCCCCATGTGGGATCTCATAGCCCTCCCTGAAGCGGGAGCCGGTGGCCACCAGCCTGCGGTCCATGTAGAGCCAGTGGCGGCCCTGGGTGGACGTCCAGAGCACACACAGGTGGTGCCACTGGCCGTCCAGCAGCGGCTGCAGGGGGAGCTCCCGGAAGGCAGGGTCTCCGATAACAAAGTGAATGGAGCCAGGGGGCAGGGAGTCCCGGCCGTGCAACACCAGCTTGTTGTCGTTGTCTCTGGTGGCGTAGGAGAGCAACGTGCCCACACGGCCGGAGGCCGAGCGGACCCAGCTGCAGAAGGACAGAGCCCGCAGGCTTCCCAGGAAGCCAGGACGAAGGAGGACCACATTTTCAGTGGAGGCGTTGGGGAACACAAGCGCAGTGTCCACGTTGCAAACTAGAATCAGAAAAGTGGAGAGTCAGCATTGCATTCTAGAACTTTCTATAAACCTTTGCTGCCGTGATCTGCAGTAATAACATTTCGTTTTGCCACCCGCCTCCCCAAGGCGGTCTTGCACTTCACAGAGTGAACACTAGGGGCTGCGCGCGAAGCTGAGCTGCATCTGCTCGTGCGTGCGTGCGTGTGTGTATGTGTGTGTTTGGAAGACAAATTAGGCTATCTACTTCCAGAAAGATTTGCAGTCTGTGAAATGATTCTATCTGCCCTATACTATAGGGTCACCTTGTGTTGATAGGGAGCCCTGGGGGTTTAGTGGATTAAGCATTTGTTTACTAACAGAAAAAAAACTAGTCCTTCAAATGCAAGAACCACTCTGTGGGAGGAAGATGATCCAGTTTATGTTTCCATAGAGATCTGAAGTCTTGGAAACCCTGTAATTATTCTTTGTCCTTAGAGGGTTGCTATGAATTGGAAGAGAGTTTAAGTACCCTGAGATTTGGTTAAGGTTCTTCTTAAACATGGGTTAAGGTTAAGAATTGGGCTGCATGGCGAGTTCTGGTGGCCTACTGGCAAGAAGCTGCAGCTATAAGCTCAGAGGTGCACAGTTCAAATCCACCAGATGCTCTGCTAGAGAAGGAGGAACAATCTCCTCCTGTACCAGTCAGATCTGATTTGATGGTACACACAAAAAATAATGAAATAAAAAGAAAATTAAAAAAAATAATAATTGGGCTGCTAAATGGAAGTGGAGCTTAGGGAGCTCAGATGGCCTAGTGGCAAGAAGCTGTGCTGGCAATACTGAAGGCACGAGGTTTGAATCCACCAGCTGCTCCGCAAGAGAAGAATGGACAATCTCCTCGGGCTCATCGCCTCCTGGGCCATTAACTGCTTGGAAACCTGCCGGAGTGTCAGCTATGGGTACCAACTTGATGGTATACAACAACAACAAACAACAACTGAAAGGTGGGTGATTAAAAACCATCTGGCAAAATGAGGAAGGAAGTTGAGACAGTTTGTTTCCATAAAGAGTCACAACCTCGGAGACCCTTTGAATCTCGGAAGCCCTGTGAACCTCGGAAGTCCTGTAGGGCAGTTCTGCTCTGTCCTATCCGGGTGGCTGTGAGTTGCAGCTGACTCAACAGCACTGGGATTTGGGGTTTGATGTGTAATGGTTAATGATATGCATTTCATGTTTCTATTTGGTTGTGTTTCCCAGTTTTGTCAAAGACAAGATTGTCTTCTATTCTGTAACAGCAATGTGAAGTGATACAATGTAACAACTTATATACTTTCAAAGAAAGCAGAAGTCTGAGAGAATGTGCTACCTTCAGACAACACAGACAGGCCTCCCAGACACTGCAGACTTGGTTCCAGTCCAAGGCAAGAAACCAAGTACCACAACGAAAAGACTTGTGTTTTTGGTTTCCCAAAACATATAAAAGTTGTGTTTATGCCAATTTTTCTATACTGTTTACATCCAAGTTGTATATTGTTGACTTTCAACCAAGTATTTGTCAGGCCCATCAAGTGAACACTCATTCATTATCAAGAGGCACTTATTCTTGAGAAAAATCAATCATTTAAATATATATATATATAT
>NW_006400100.1:419328-429707 GCF_000299155.1 Elephantulus edwardii | reverse complement strand
AGGAGATTAATCAGAACTGGCTTTGACAAGCACTGTGGCAATTGGACAATTAAAACAGACATGGGGGGGAAGAAGAACGAACTGGGGAGGAGGGTAGAGAAAACAGTGCAACAAATTTATAATATATATATTAGACTAAAGTCTATTAAGGAAGCTCTGGTGACCTAACGGTAAAAACTTGAGCTGCAATCGCAAATTCACGAGCTGCTCTGCAGGAGAAGGATGGACATTCTCCTCTCAAGTGATTAATTGTCTCTGAAAACCCACTGGAAGTTCAGCTATGGGTCATTTCCTACTTGAAGACAAACAAGAACAATAAAGTCTATTAAAGGAGCTCTGGTGGCCTTGTGGTAAAAAGTTGCATTGCCAACATAAAGGCATATGGTTCAAATCCACCAGCTGCTGCACAAGAAAAGGATGGATCACCTCCATGCAGTTTATTGCCTCTGCAAACCCACCGGGGGTTCAGCTTTGAGTCAATTCTAACACAGTAGTACATAAAAATAACAACAAAAGCCTGTTAGGAAGCTCTGATGGCATAGTCCATCAGGAATTTGGGCTGTTACCCAAAGGCTGTACCTCTCTGGGGGTTCGGATTCACCAAACTACTCCTTAGGAGAAAGATGGACAATCTCTCCCCGGAAACCCAGCAGAGGGTCTGCTATGAATCAGGTCCGATTCAACAACAATAAAGATTTACAGGCTCGGAAACCCAATGAATTGAGATGAACTCGGCGGTGGTGTGTTTGCTCCTTGTTGGATTGTCTACAAGTATGCAGCAGTTTAAAAGTGTGCAATACAATTAAGGTTGCATAGTGGAATGTACTTGGGGCGGTGGGAGGGGTGCGGGGGGATTGTGTCCCAGGGAGGGAGTCTTTCTTTTATTTTTTAAAGAGAGGAGCAAACTGGGGGGCGGGGGAGAGGGCTGGGTGGGTAGAGAAGTGCAGCAATGAATGAATGGAAATCCAAATTCTCTGTAAATGTTCATTAAAATTATTTTTTAAAAAGTGTACAATAGTTTAAAATGTCTAGATAGTTACCAAAAGGAGTCACAGAGACATGGTATTGGGGAAAATGGTGCAAATAGACTTGTTCAACACAGAGCTGCACAAGCCTGCAATTTGTAAAATAACAACAAAATCCTCCTGCAGTGGCTGTGAAGCTCAGTAAAGTAAAAGGCATAGAAACAAAATCTTCCTGTAAATAGAAGTTTAGCAACACTTCCCCCTCTTTCTACCCTGCATCCTTTCCATCACCTGAGCTTCACCTCTTGGGATGTAAACTTGCAGCAGATGCCAGCCTTCACCTGGTCCTCATACCTGCGGTTGCAGGAGCCAACCCTTTGACGGCAACCCCTTTCTTTCTATATGTACAAGCATGTCCTCCTTGCTCTCTCCCCTGCCCAGAGAACCTACAACAGAGCCAGGCAATGGACATCAAACCATAATAAATACGGAAATAAACAAAAGAAAGTTGAACATAATCTTAGCAGTTGGAGGTCACCTCATCTTTCCCCTCTGGGAGGTAAGGATGCAGCTCTGGTAGCTTCTTGTGGCTGTTGTTAGGTGCCGTTGAGTTGAGCCCGACTCATAGCCATGCTCTGAACAGCTAACCTGACACCGGCCCTATCCTGTGCCACCCTCACCATTCCCGAGACACTAGAGCCCACTGCTGAAGTCACAGCTTCAACCCTTCTTGTTGAGAGTCTTCCTCTCCTTCGCTTAGGTAAGGAATTTGTGCAGTCAACATGAAGGTACACGGTGTGAATCCACCAGCTGCTTTGTGGGAGAAGGATGGGTAGTCTCCTCCTGATACTGCCTCTGAAACCCTGCTGGAGGGTCATCTATGGGTCGATGTGAACCCAAGGATACATAACAACATACCTATTTATTGAGAGACAGATACCTATTTATTGAGATATAAATAAAATCGCAAGCCTTTGTGCTGATGGGGAGAATTTGAACTGCTGACCTTTCAGAAAGTAGCCCAACTCATAACACACTGTGCCACCAGGCTTCTACTTCCCTTTATGAGACTCATGGAATAACAGAGGTGCCCTGGAAGAAGGGGGACTGAGAATCACAGTAGAGGGGTGCTGTGGGTACTTACTCTCTCCTGGTCTCTGGGGGGATTGTGCCCACTGATGAGGATTGCTGGGGGCTGCACTGGCAGACTCTGAAGTTTTCTGGAGATGGCCAGTGATGTCCTGACGGGGGTTGCTGGGCTCCAAAATAGGTCCAGGCATCTGCCTGTCCACCTGTGGCTGTAGCTGGCTTGGGCTCAGCCACTTAGGCAGGGCCGGGGCCGAAGCTAAGGGTGAGGCTGAGGCCGAGGCAGCAGTTTCAGGCATCTGTCCCAAAAGCTGCAGGGTGCTAGGGCTCAGCCGCTCAGGCAGGACCAGGGCTGAGGCTGAGGCAGCAGTGTCAGGCCTCTGTCCCTGTAGTGGCAGGGGGCTAGGGCTCAGCCGCTCAGGCAGTATTAGGGCTGAGGTTGCAGTGCCAAGGCTGGCCACCTGCATCTGCCCCTGGAGAGCAGACAGCCTGGTGCCCTGGTCGTGCACAAGCTGCATCAGGCCAGTCAGCTTGCCCTGCAGGGCACGCAAGTCCAGGGCCATTCCAGAGATGGCATCACCCTGCTCCTTCTGCACCTTGAGCTCCCGGGCATGCTCTCGGCTCCCCTCGCTCAGTGCCTGGCCCAAGGCCAGCAACTTGGCATCCACTTTGTGGCTCTTGCTCTGTGCCTTCCGCACCCAGCTCTTCAGGTGGCCAAGGTCACCCTGCACGGCAGCCTGCAACTGGTTCAGCGCCAGGGCCAGGGCCAGGTTCTCCTGTGTCAGGTTCTGGAAGCGGGCATCCACATTGTAGGACACGTTGTAGTTGCTGGCAATCGCCTGCAGGTGAGTTAGGGTCACCTCCTGGAATCTCCGGAACTGCAGGGAGGACACATGGCAGTGACACAGGGACTTGGATGGGGCCAAGACTGTAGCCAGACCTGGGAGGTTGTCAGAGTTCCCTGGGGTAGAGATTCACCCCCATCAAGGTAATGAAGTCCCAGGACTGCTAAGCCAAACAGAGGAATAACCTCTTTGCAACTGAAAACCTACTGGTATCAAGATAAAAGAACCCAGGCCGTACCATGGTTGGAACATTCTACTGCTAAACAAAAGGACAAAAGGTAGGCAGTTCGAATTCATCAGCCACTCTGAGGGAGAAAGAGGAGGCAGTGGGGCTTCTGTCAAGATTTTCAGTCAGGGAAATTCTGAGGGAGAGCTCTATTCTGCCCTCAAAAAACCAACCAAACTAAGGGAGCTCTGGTGGCCTAGTGGCGTGAAGTTGCACTGCAATCCCAGAGCTAAGTGGTTCAAATCCACCAGGTCTTTTGCTGGAGAAGAAAGGACAATCTCCTCCTGTACCAGTCAGATCTGATTTGACAGTATACACACAAGAAATAATAAAAAGGAAATAAAAAAAAACAACACCCAACAACCACAACTAAACCGAACAAACAAACAAACCCCCTCATGGCTGTTGAGTCAGAATGACCTCATAATTGACCCTCCGTTGAGTTTTCTTTTTTCATTTTTTCTTAGTGATTTTAATGAACGTTTGCAGAGAGGTCGGGCTTTCATTCACTCATTGCTGCACATTTCCCGCCCTCCCTCCCCTCCAGGCCTCTTTACAATGCACCTCTTGTTCCAGGTTGTTGTCATATATATAATGCCTAATCATATATTTCATTGAGCTTTTGAGGTCGTAAATCACATGGGTGGATTTTGCCACAGCCTTTAGGTAAGTGACTCTACAGTGAAGGGTTGGTTTGTCTTCCTAGGGAGCCCTGGTGGTGCAGTGGTTAGGTGCTTGGCTCATGGTGTGAATGCACCAGCTTTGCTTCAGGAAGAAGATGAGGCAGTTTGCTTCTGTGAGAATGACAGCCAGGGGACCCTGTGGGGCAGTTCTGCTCTGTCTCACAGAGAACGAGGTGGAATTGACTCCATGACAGTGAGATTTGGGGCTGGGTGCCTGAAGGGAGTCCCTGGGTGGTGTGAACACATTTTTGGCTGATAGCCAAAAGATTGGAGTCTACATAGGGCACTTCAGAAGAAAGTGCTGGCTGGGGAGCCCTGCTCACACACTCACACTCCAGATCCCCATGACTTGATGTGGCAAGTGGCTTGGTTTGGGTTCTTTGGGATCCAGAGGATCGAGGTGCAGACATGGCTGTCAGTGGGGGACAGCACAGAAAGGCTGGTAAGCAGCATGGGAGTGCACAGCTGTGCTGTGTGGGAGTGCAGTCAGCCACTGGGTATCCCTCCCTCTTGGCCAGCTCAGGGTCCACTTGAGGGTGGACAGGGCAGGAACTGGGCTCCGCAGGCAGAGCTGGGGTGCAAGTGCTAGCAAATGACCCCAGGTCTCTAGAACTACATGCTGAACTCCATGGGGCCAAGGACACTGTTCACACAGAAAGTCCCAGCAGACCACCACATCCCACTTTGTATAGGGACCCTGCCCAGCCCTTGCTGTCTGACCCATGTCTTCCAACTCCCCTCCTCCCTTCTGTCTCTCCCCTCACCCATCTTGACAAGCCTTCAGGACAGAGCATCCATGTTTTCTGCAATGCCCAAAATGTCAGATCAACAGGCAACCCCATGTTGGGTGCCTGGTGAGCACCCAGGTCCCTTTTCCAGCTGCCCTTCACCTACTTGTAGTTTAGAGGACCAGTAGCCCCACCTGCATGGTGGACACACCTACCTGCTCCTCCAGTCTCCGGAACCTCTTGAAGAAGGGCTTTCTTGGCCCTGGGAGGAGGCCAGCTTCTTGGGACTCAGCTTCAGGGAGCTTCAGGAGTGTCAGGGTGACAAGGACACAAAGAGCCTTCCTTGCTGAAGGGTCCATCCTGAGAGACCAAGGCTGCAGATGGAGGGTGTGCGCACCCCAGCCTGGTGCCTCCTGTCCTGCCTCGTGACTCTCTGGAACGCTGAGGCACAGTTTTCCTTCTGTGACTCTGGCCAAGACTTGAGCCCTGCCACCACCTTAATGAAAGGCATTTGTGCTGCAGCCCACAGGCTCTGCAGATCGAGATGTTCCCAAGAAGACAAGCAGAAAACAGATGCAAATTCTGGGAAACTGTTCCCCAGTGAGAACTGGTCTGCTCATCTCCTAGCTTGGCTTTGAGGCCAATGGGAGGTGATGGTTTTAGCAGGAGCAAGTACACCCACGCTCTCTCCTAAACAGGCCAAGGTAGGTCGGGGAGTACTGTGGGACCAGGGTGCAGGGGGGCCTGGGCGCAATCTGTGCACTTTGCCTTCTTGTGGCTTAATATTGTGTGTCAACGTGGCCTTGGTCCTGAGTATAACGTGACTGTCCTCTGTTTTGTAACTTTGTCCCACATACTTTGGGCTTGTTGTCAGAAAACATCAGTCCTCAGAAAAAAAACAGCTTACTGGGGAAATTGGAGGGTCAAGAAAAGACTTGGACTGGCATGCCAGTGTTTTAACAAAGGGTTTGAGCATGGTAGAGATCGTGAAAATGGTGCTGGATAAGGCTAAGTTTTGATCTGTTCTTCAGAGGGTCGCTGTGAGTTGCAGTCAAGTAGCTGACATCTAACACCAACAAAGATAAGCGCTTGTGCACACAGACATGCACCACTGGATTTGCATCACTACAGGACCCAGCCTGAGACACTTTCAACAAGGCAAAAAGACCACGACTGGGAACTGCCTTAGTTGTATTTGAGGTACACACGGACGAAGGGAAGACAGCCATGTGACCACAAAATTAGAGACTGGGGTGGTATGATTGCAAGCCTGGTCTGCAAGAAGCCAGAATAGACAAAGGAGGTGCTCTCCAGAGTTCTTTAGAAAGTGTGGCCTGCTGACACCTTGAACTTGGACATCTGGCCTCCAGAGCTGGGAGAAGAAGAAATGCTGACTGGTTTACATTGTGATATGCTTTGTTGATGATAATCCCAGGAAACAAAGGGGCACTTCTCGCTATTTCCACCCTGATCAGAGTATGTTTTTTGGATTTGTTTTGGTTTTAAAGCTTGAATGGAAGCTTACACAGAAAACTGACTTTCTGTTCAATCATCCACACCCATTTTGTTTTAAAACATTAACTGTTATACCTGCCAGGTAACTTACGCCTCCCACACTCTTGGCTGTGAGTCTCCTTTCCATTCATCCTTATAGCTCACCCTTCCTATTTTCCTGCTTTTATTTCTGAGCAAATGCTGTTCTTTGGACCTTACATGGCTGGTTATTCTAAGGAGTGAACTCTCCACCTGGTATTATTGGTCACTTTATAGGCCTGTCTGTTGTTAGGATGCCTATAAAGTATTCTTTCAGGCTTGAAGGGTGACTAAGGGACATGATTTCAGAGATTCTGTCAGTCTCTGTTGGAGATTTTTAGCTCTGGATTTTTAGTTTGGGCATTTTTAGCTCTGGATTTTGGTCCATTTGTTGCCTGCACTCTATGAAGGACTATTTCCTGTAATCCCTTTCTTTCATCAGTGGTGGCTGGGCACCATCTAGTTCTTCTGGTCTCAAAGTCATGGAAATTGAGGTTCCCTTGCTTCATTATTCAAATTGTTAGATCAATTGTTTCTCCCTCTTCTTTGTTCCAGATTCGGAAACCAATAGCTGCATCTTGGACAACTGCTTGAAAGGTTTTAAGCTCCAGAAGCTACTCACCAAAGTAGAAGCTATTTTGCAGGTCTCTCTAGACTCCCCCCGATTCTTCCAACAGCTTCTGGCAGAATACCTGTCCCACCACTGTCCCCTGTAGTCTCTCCTCATAACTGCACCAGACATCATGATGCTCGGGGCATCCCACTCCAGCAAGAACAATCTGAGGTTCTTGTTGGACCCTTTAATGTGGGCATCCCAGCTGCCTCTGTGCTGTAGTGGATCACGTTATAGTCTTTTCTAGTCATTGTCTTTGTAAATCTCGTCGCCTGACTGGGTAGGACTATGCAGATGCAAGGTGTCCGTGGCTCACCAATGGGACTAGTTACCTTGCTAATGGTGCACGGAAGATGAAGGACTCTTTTTGGGTGGGGTCATGGAAATAAGTTGTATAGAACAATAAAACTAGGAGTAGTTACTTTTGCCACCCTGCAAAGCTTATATTAAAGCTCAATCAGAGTTGGAAAAGAGATTGAACAATGAATAACAAAGATCGAAGAAGAATCAATGTCTCTGAATTGTGGTGCTGATGAAGAGTATTGAATATACCATGGTTTTCCAAAAGAAGCAAAAAATCTTTTTTGAAGAAAGTGAAACCAAAGAGCTCCTTAGAGGAAGGATGGTAAAACTTTTGGGGCATAGTCTCAGGAGGAATCAATCCTTGGAGCGAGACACTATGCTGAGGATGATGCAGGGTTTGACAAGAAGACCCTCACCAAGATGGACCGACAAAGTGATAACCACAACGACCTTGGGCATAGCAGAGATGGTGAGGATGGCACAGGGTAGAACAAGGTTCAGATCTATAATTCATAGGGTCGTCACGGGTCATAGTTGACTCAACTCGACAGCATCTCATAAAATTAGTGTCAAGATTGCATCTTAGGGGAGCTCTGGTGGCCTAGTGGCAAGAAGCTGCACTGCAATCCCAGAGGAACACGGTTCGAATCCACCAGACGCTCTGCTGGAGAAGGAGGCGCAATATCCTCCTGTACCAGTCAGATCTGATTTGACGGCACACGCACACAAAATTAAAAAAAAAAAAAGGCTGCATCTTAATGTCAAGAAAACAAAGATTCTTACCACTGGATCAATATTCAGTGTTGTGATGGATGGAGAGGAGCTTGAAACTGTCAACAGCTTCATCTTGCTTGGATCCACAATTAACACCCTTGGTACCTGCAGTCAGGAAATAAAGAGATGCATTGTACTGGGAAAAAAATCTGCAGTTAGGAACCTTTTAAAATTATTAAGGAGTAATGATGTCAGTTTGAGGATTAAGGTGTGTCTGATTCAGGCCAAAGTCTTTCTGATCACTTTCTATGCATCTGAGAGCTAGATAATGAATAAGGATGACAGGAAAAGAATTGACACCTTTGAGCTGTGGTGTTGGAGAAGAGCACTGAACATCCCACGGAAAACCAAAAGAACAAACAGATATGTCTTGGAGAGGGTGCAGCTGGAGTGCTCTTTGGAGGTGAGAATGATACTTTGGGCATATTGCTGGAAGATGCTATTCCTTGGAGAAGGACATGATACTGGGAAGGGAAGAGGGCCTATGAAGAAGACCCTCAATGAAGTGGATTGACATGATGATTGCTGCAATGGGCTCTTGCGCGTTAGGAAGTGTGAGGATGGCACAGGATACAACAGGGTTCAGATTGTTTTTTTCTTCATAGGGTGAATATGAGTTGTACTTGGCACCTAACAACAACAAGAAAGAAATAGCAAACAACAAATGTTGGCTAGGCTGTGGAAAGATTGAAACTTTTATTCACTGCTAGTGGGAATGTAAAATGGTACAGCCACTATGGAAGGAGATCTGATGCTTTTTCAAAGAGAAACAGAAATACCATCTGACCCAGCAATTCCACTACTGGAAGTATATCCTCAAGAAACCAGAGCCATGACTCAAACAGATGTATGCATACCCATATTTATTGCTGCATTATTCACAATAACAAAGAGATAGAAGCAACTCAAGTGCCCATCAAAAAATGAATGATAGAAAAAATATGGTACATTCACACAATGGAATACTATGCAGCATTTTTTTTATTTGTGTGTGTGTGTGTGTATGTGTGTGTGTGTGTACTGTCAAATCGGATCTGACTTGTACAGGAGGAGATTGTCCCTCCTTCTCCAGCAGAGTATCTGCTGGATTCAAACCATGCACCTCTTTGATTGCAGTGCAGCTTCTTGCCCCTAGGCCAACAGAACTCTATGCAGCATTTTAAAAACAATGAATTCATAAAACATTATACAACATGAGGGAGCCTGGAGGACATTAGGCTGAGTGAAATACCTCAATCATAAAAGGACAAATACTGCATAACGCCGCTGCTATAACTTAGGACAGATATGGGGGGGGTTGGGGAGAGAATGGGAAAAGAATGAAGAGATAACGAACAAGGCATTAACAGATGAGGGGAGGAGCTCTCTGACAGGAGTATATACATGTCTGACAACAATCTGGAACAAGGAGTGCACAACAGGGATTGCTGGAAGACAGCTGGGGAGAGGGGAAGAAAATGTGCAACAATGAAAAAGATTAAAATAGTTTCAATGTGTGTGTGTGGTTTTTTAAGAAAATATACCTTGGTGGTTCAAACCCACCAGATGCTTTGCTGGAGAAGGAGGGACAATCTCCTCTTGTACCAGTCAGATCCAATTTGACAGTACATGCACACAAAATAATAAAATAATTTTTTTAAAAAGACAAACATATACCTTGGAAATGCATTGGAGGGTCACTTTGTGAGGAAATAAACATGATCACAACGGCTTTGGTTTGAATGTAAACCAATCCCACAGAATCCTCTAGGAATTGGCTCCAGCTCAACAGCACATAGTAACAACGATGCTATAATGAAGCGAGGATGTGACCTTTCATCTCAAATGCTTGGAGTATGTCATCAGGAGGGGCCAGTCCCTGGAGAAGGACATTATGCTTGGAAAAGGACAGTCTTCAAAAGAGAGGAAGGTGTTCAAGCAGGCGGATCACACAGAGGCTGCAGCAGGGGGTTTAAGAGAAGCAGAGGAAGTGAGGAAGGAACAGGGCTGGGCGGGGGTTGGTCCATTGTACATGAGGTTCATGTGACATCTCTTTACCACGGCACTGATTTAATGTGGAAGCTTAGGACTCTCCCATGGTCTAGTAAACCATCTGAAAGGGGGTTATGGTGGGGCGTATCACCTTTGATTATGCAACAACCTTGCTCTCATTAAGGGAAGATCCCTCTGCCCAGGGTGTAGCCTTTAGTATCTTTTTCTTTCACAAGAGATAAAAGAGGAGGAAAGGAAGTCACAGAGCTGTCCATGGTGTCACCAAGATGAAGGGCAAGAGTGAAATTCACGTTTATATTCACATCTCTGAGGTCCCTTGACACCAGGGAAGGCCAAGACACACAGAGACCTCCAAGAATCTCCATGCCTGGGATACAGAATGAGACGTGGACCTTCATCCAGGACCAACAGAGAAAAAGCCTTTCCTGAATCTGTGGTAGAACTCGCTAAGTGTAGGTAAAGGTTTAAGAAAGTACAGTGCCCTGAAACCTACAGTGTCCCTTTTCAGCAGGAAGTAGCTAAGAGAATACGCCGTCCTCTTTTCCTTATGAATCAGGGTGAAGTCTTTCTCAGGGAGGAGTGATAGGGAATGGCAAAGGACACACTGACAAAGGAGATTAATCAGAACTGG
>NW_006400100.1:413550-418953 GCF_000299155.1 Elephantulus edwardii | reverse complement strand
AAAAAGGAGAAAAGAAAAAAAAAAGAAAGAAAGTACAGCTTTGGCCCCTCGCGCTGAACCGGCTGCGTTCCTTCCCCAGAACCTGGAGCTGGGACATTAGGCGTGCTCCTGCCCTCAGCCCACGCTGCCCACCGCCCCCCAGCGCGCCCCCTCCTCCGCAAGCGCCCAGGAAATCACCACTGAGAACACCATGCCCTCCCCATACCTCAGAAGAAGGAGCTCTCTGACAGCTCTCATCGCATCGTTGCACCGGGCAGGGGCATCCTGGCCGCAGATGAGTCACTGGAAGCCAAGTGCTTGCACTCAGTCCATTGGAACCGAGAACACTGAGGAGAACCGGTGCTTTCATCTCAAGCTTCTGCTGACCGCCAACCGCAGGAACCCCTGCATCGGAGGCATCATCCTCTTCCATGAGACCCTCCACCAAAAAGTGAACAATGAGCGTCCCTTCCCCCAAGTCATCAAATCTAACGGTGTTGTGGGCATCAAGATAGACAAGGGCATGGTACCCCTGGCAGGAACTAAGGGCGACACCACAACCCAAGGGCTGGATGGGTTGTTCCAGCTCCATGCCCAGTACAAGAAGGAGGGAGCTGGCTTTGCTAAGTGGTGCTGTGTGCTGAACACACACCCTCAACACTTGGCATCATGGAAAAGGCTAATGAGCTGGCCCGTTATGCCAGCATCTGCCAGGAGAATGGGATTGTGCCCATTGTGGAGCTTGAGATCCTTCCTGATGGTGACCATGACCTGAAGCACTGTCAGGATGTAACTGAGAAGGTGCTGGCTGCCGTCTACAAGGCTCTGAATGACCACCACATCTATTTGGAAGGCACTTTGCCTAATATGGTAACCCCAGGCCACGCCTGCACACAGAAGTTTTCTCGTGAGGAGATTGTCATGGCAACTGTTAAAGCACTGTGCTGCACAGTGCTCCCCCCCTTTCCTGTCTGGAGGCCAGAGTGAGGAGGAGGCATTCATCAACCTCAATGCCATCAGCAATTGCCCCCTGCTGAAGCCATGGGCCCTGACCTTCTGTGGTGGAGCCCTGCAGGCCTCTGCGTTGAAGGTCTATGGTGGGAAGAAGGAGAATCTGAAGGCAGCCCGGGAGGAGTATAGCAAGCGAGTCTTGGCAAACAGCCTCATCTGACAAAGGAAAGTACACCCAAGCAGTGAGGTCAGGACCGCAGCCAGTGAGTCCCTCTTTATCTCTAACTATACCTGCTTAAGTGGAGGTGTTCTAAGGCCGCCCCCTCACCACTCCAGACCTCAGGCTGCTCCTTCCCATCATTCTTGCTGTCCTTGTGATATTGGTGTGTGGTAGTGTCTCTGTTTGCTAACTCCATCACCTTTTCTAACCCACTGCAAATAAACAACTATTTAAGGGGGAGGGAGGGAGGAAGAAAGTACAATGTTGCTGAAAGTTTGATCATCAAGCCAGAGAAAAGGCTGGTACCCTGGATTTGGGCATCAGCCTCCTACACTGTGAGGGACTAGATTTCTTTGTTAAAGCCATCAACTTGTGGCATCTCTGTTAGAGCAGCACTAGAAACCCAAGGCACTGCCTTTGATGTCCTGATAGTCTTTGATTTTATAACTTTGTTTCTGCGCCAACTCTATAAGAAGGCTGTATTCCTGACCTTCCTGTGAATTGACCTTCTCTTCAAATTTGGGCTTCTCCCTGATTTGAACCAGCTCTGGACTTCAAATGAACCTCTTCATTTCACCTTTAAAGAATGTGTGTACTTTCATTCTAAGACGGAACTTATTTTTTTAAAAGAGGGAATCTGTCAGGAGATCCTTGCCACCAAAACCAGAGCTCAGCAATGAGAAAAGCACATTTTTAGAAAACACTTGGTTCTTGCATTTCAAAAAAAGCATGAGAGCAGAATCTCTTGGAAAATCCAAAACCCTGTCCCACTTCCTCTTCTTATTGTGTCATTTAGTTTTGGTTTTCTTTTTAATTGCATAAGGGAGGTGGCGGAAAGAGGGTGAGTTGTGCCTTTGTTTTCTTTTCAGAAGAAAAGTCTAGTAGGACCGTTCATTTCATAAAGATTTATTTAATAATTTTACTTGGACAAATTCCAAATGGAGGAGGAACTGTGGGTTTGCTCCATTATACTTTCTTAAATCTTCATCTAAACTTAGAAAGTTCTATTATTTTTATTTAATCCTTCTTGGTGCTGTTGTTAAGTGTTGCTCAGTCAGCATCACTTCATTGTAACCCAGTGAAAAAAAATCCTGCTCCATCCTCACAACCTCTGCTGGGCTTAAATCAGTTGCTACAGTCATTGTCATTCCACCTCATTGAGCAGCTTCCTCTTTTTCTCTGACTTTCTACTTTTTCAAGGATAATGTCTTTCTCCAGGGACTGATAACAGGACAGACATGGGAGGATTGGAAAAAGAATGGGGAAAGAGTGGATGGATGGCAATTACTGCATTAGAACAGATGAGGGGAGCAACAATGAATGTAAGGAAATCCAAAATCTCTGTAGATGCTCATTAAAATTAATAAAAAAAGAATTAAAAAAAGAACAGATGAGGGGAATAACTGTCTGAGAGGAATATATGATTTTGCATTATATGTATGAGAACAACTTGAAACAAGGTGTCATAGCAATGTGGGCTGGGGGAGGGGTAAGGAAGTGAAGGAGAAAAATGTGCAATGATGAATTAATGAGAATCCAACTTTTCTTTAAACTTTCATCAAAATCATGATTATGCTTTCTTCCACCTACACATCATTGCTGCTGCCACTGCCATGTCTCTAGTGATCCCAGGGAAGTTCCAGCACATTTTGTGAGTACTCAGCACTAACACCAACAGGCAACAGAAGAAAAGCCTTTGTCATCACTGTCATTAAAGGTGTAAGGCGAAGATGTGTTGAAGAAAAGAGACATTGACCTTGGCCAGAGGGCAAGAGAGCTCACTGAGGATGAGGTGGAGCGTGTGATCACCATTATGCAGAATCCACGCCAGGACAAGATTCCAGAGTGGTTCTTGAACAGGCATAAAACCATGAAGGATGGAAAACCAGGCAGGTTCTGGCCAATGGTCTGGACAACAAGCTCCATGAAGATCTGGAGCAACTGAAGAAAATCCATGCCTATAGAGGGCTGCACCACTTCTAGGGCCTTTGAGTTCAAGGCCAGCACACCAAGACCACTGGCCGCCGGAGCTGTACTGCAGTATGTCCAAGAAGAAATAAGTCTATAGGCTTTGTCTATTAATAAATAGTTTATATATCTTCAAAAAAATAAAATAACAATTTAAAAAATTAAAAAAGAAGACAGAATTAGAGGATACAGTGCATCCTTTGGACCTGAGATCTCTGCATGGACTAGGGCTATGGCACTGGAGAGACACAGAGCCCCCGAGAGAGCAGTGGATGAAGATGTGATGAAGAACCAAAGAGCAATAAGAGACAGAGTTGGGGACTCCTGGCCTATGGAGTGAGCAAGCCAAGTCCTTGCTGGTGAAGTGGGTGCCTGTAGGCACTTGCCAGGGAGCTAGGCCTGTCAACCTACAGTGCTCAAGCTGCTCCCTTCAGGCCTAGGTTTACTGACTGAGTTGAGGTGCACAACTGGCAGAGCTCAAGATGTTTTGTAACATGTGCCAATCCAGGGCAGAGGCCCTGGCTGGAGGAGGCCAAGAGTCAGAGAGAGATTTGTCAACATGGTTGAGAAGAAGTTGTCCTGGTGGAAGATTTGTATTTTGAGTGTTTTTGCCCTAAATTGTATCCTGTTACTTCCCTAATAAATCCCATAATGATGAGTATTGTAAGATCTGTGTGGTGAATTATCAAGCTCTGTGGAGAAGCAGTGAAAGCATTTGTGGGGAAGGCTGATGTCATAATTGGTACACGGTGTAGAGGATGTCCCAAGTCCCAGCAGCACAGCTGTCAACTCAAAAGGTGGTGACTAAAACCCACTGGCCTCTTCATGGGAGAAATGTAATGCAATCTGCTTCCATAAAGATGTGTAGCCTTGGAAACCCCATGGGACTGTTCTACTCTGTATTACTGATGGCAATAAGGCGTCTTTTGTTGAAAACGTGGAAATAAGGTGTGTAGAAAAATAACGTGGGGACTGCCACCTAACATGGTAGTAAGTTTTGCCATCCTGCCAGGCTTGAACTGACCCCAGTCAAAGGTGGAAAATGGAGATCTCACCACCATTAGGAAGGACCAGAGAACACTGCATCCTTTGAACTTGTGGCCCTTCGGTCACTGAGTCAGAATCAACTAGACACCTGTGGGTGTGATCTGGTGAGGTTTCCAGAACAAGTGAATTGGACGATACTACTAGACGTGTTCACTGGCTGGATTTTGGAATTAGATGCCCAGACTATTCTCTCTAGTCTATCTTTGTCTACCATGGGAGATCCTTCAGGAGTGCCAGTGCCAGTGGCTTCCCCTCCAGCATCACAGGAACAGACAAGGCTCCCACCACCAGGTATGAGTTGATCTCAGTAGTGATTCTGCTTGTTTGTTCTTTGTCTCCCTAAGTCAAACCAAGCTTGCTGCTTTAGAGTTCATTATGACCCGCAGTGATCCTGTAGGACAGAGTAGAACTGCCCCATGGAAAACTAACAGCATTTGTAAACTTTCATCAAGTTAAAAAAAAGAGGAAAAAAAACCCAAAAAACTCTTACTGGAAGCAAACTGCTTCATCTTTCTCACATGAAGCAGTTGGTGAGTTGTAACTGTCAACCTTTTTGTTAGTAGTGAAACCACTATATAACTAGGACTTCTTATGATAATGAGACCTAAAACCAAAACCAAACCAAACTTACTGCATTCAAGTGGATTTTTATTCACAGGGTTCCTGTAGGAAAGAGTAGATCTGCCTGTAGGATTTCTGAGGCTGTAAATCTTTAATGTAACTGCCTCATCTTTCTCCTTGCCTTTGGGCTCAAAGCATCAAGTTTAAATGAGCAGTTCAAAAGTTAATCCAATACCTTCCAACTCATAGTGACCCTGTAGGACATAGCAGAATTACAATACAGTGTTCCTGAGAATGAAAATCTTAACAGGAGCAGATTGTGGAGTTTTTTTTCCTCCCAGGAAGGACTTGTGGATTCCAGCCACTGACCCTGCAAATTACCTCGCCACTTAAACTTCCCCAAGACTGTTGTTGTTGTTTTTATGTGCCGTTGAGTCGTTTCCGACTCATAGCAACCCTATGCACAACAGCCCTAAACTCTGCTCTATCCTGCGCCAACTGCACCGCCTCTGGCACACCCATCCCGATTACCCCAGTCACCGAATCAATCCATCTCATAGAGGGTCTTCCCCTCATGCGCTGTCCCTCAACCCTCCCAAGCATGATGTCCCTCTCCAAGGACCCATCCCTCCTGGCAACATGTCCAAAGTATGTCAGACGAAGCCCCAGAATCCTTG
>NW_006400100.1:403890-411395 GCF_000299155.1 Elephantulus edwardii | reverse complement strand
CCAGCGGTTCCTTCCACAGATGTAGTCGATCTGATTCCTATGCATACCATCAGGTGAAGTCCATGTGTATAACCTGCGTTTGTGTCTCTTATGAAGACTACAAAAAAAAAAAAATCACTGTTATCGTGTTGATTTGGGTTTATGGTGACCCTGTAGGACAGAACAGAACTACCCATAGAGCTCAAAGTTTACAAAAGTCGACTGAAGGAACTTTCTCCCATACAAGGGCTCTGTCTCTCATTGCTGCTGAATCACAAGTATAACATTGCTAAACCTCCATAGAGTTTCCGAAGTGTCTCTTGGTTTAGGAAGCTCTGGTGGACTAGTTGTAGGAAGCTGCGCTGCAATTCCAAAGTCACGTGGTTCAAATCCACCAGCTGCTCCGCTGGAGGCAGATGGGTACTTCTGACTCAGTGGCACAAAACAGAAACAGTCAATCTTTATCCCTAGGAGCAGCTAGTGAATTGGCGAGTAGTCTCGAACAGCCCACTTTTCCAAGTTCTTGAAGCACTGCATCATTAAAATCCTCCATGAATCTCCCTACTGTGGGCAAAGAGTGGGCCTAGATGGTTCTACTCTGTCAGTGAGTCCAGTCACGTGGTAGCTGGTCTGCCTAGTTAAAACTACAGCCATCACTTGGGGATCAAAGGAGCAACGCGCAGCCACGCACATCCGGCCCCGCCCACGCAGGTCACGCCCAACGAAGTTACGCCTAATCTGTGCCTGCCCACCATCTGCGCAGGCGTAATTGCGACTGTGTCTATGCGACTGTGCCCTCTTCTGGTTCCCAGATTTCTTGACAGATTCGTCACAACCTTCTTGAGGAGCCCAGCCCCAAATGATTAAAAAAAAGGTTATCTTTTCCTGTGCCCAGAGAATTCGTAAGCAAGCGGCAGCATTCTGTATTCAGTCCCCCAAGCAGAGTAGGGACGAGCCACAGCAGCTGTGCCGAATCGGCGGCGGTCGTGCGGGATCGGGCTGGAGCTTGCACGGCGGCATTTTCAGTCTCCTCGGCTCGCGGCGGGGAGGTGTAGTTCCCGGTTCCCTGTTGCCCATCCACGTTGTCGGTCAGAGTTTCTTGAACCGCCTGGGAGCTGCATTTGGGAAGACTGCTTGGACTGTCTGGGTGAGGGGGGCTGCAGGCTAGTGGGGACATTAATTCCCCTGGTGTCTACACGAGCTCTACTTATCCAACTCTATTTCATGGAGAGACCAAAACTATATAAGCAAGCACACATCCTTCGCGGTGGGTGGCGATTTCTGTAAGCCACAGACCTGTGCACTGGGAGTTTCAGTTCTTCTAGGTCTCTGGTTTGCGAGTCTTGGTACCTTTGTCGTTTGGGGTCCCATTGCTCTCAGTGTTGGGTCTAGTCCTGTCCACTGCAGGCACCATAGTGAACCTAGACCACTGCTTGCTGGATGCCAGTAACGCCTCCACCCAAATCATGGTAACTCAGTGTCTTCCTACCCTGCTGCTGTGCAACCTATTTGTACTTTTCCTATAGGACAGAGCAGAACAGCCTCATAGGGTTTCCACGACTAAAATCTTCCTTCCTGGCTCTTAGCAATTACAGATCTTTAGGTTAACAAACTAATGCTTTGTACATCGCCCTATCAGGACAACTTAAAAATGCCCCCGTGCAACTCCAGGAATTCTCTGGGGACTGGTCACCCAGGATAAGAGCTCCTCCTGGGGAAGATCCATTAACAGCCTCACACTGGGAATTAGACCCTTAGTGGAAATATTGTCAAATGTTGGAAGGGAATGGAGCTTCAGTTGGGCTGCTGACTGAAATGTTGGCAATTCAAATTCACTAGTCACTCCACAGGATAAAGATGGTCATTCTAGCGTGGGTATGAGTGGGAATGAATTTAATTATGGGGGGCAGGGTGGCTGGGGTTTGAAAGGAAGGAATGGAGGACAGGTTGATCTTGGGGTCAGGGAAATGGGGTCCTTGGGAGCATAATTAGATCAGAAGGAGGACGTTCTGAGGTCGTGGGGAAAAGTCCCTGTCCATCCCCCACACTGAAGCTGGAGTTGATACTGAGCTTCTCAGCTCCTCACTTGCTCTGCTGTGATGTCTAGGCCCTCCAGATGGAACCGGCGCCCTCTGAGGTCCACCTCGCTATCCGAGATGTCATCCATATCCTCTCATCTTCTGAAGATGGCAGCTGCATTGTCTCCACTCTGGGGTCCTTGAAGCGCTACTTCAGTGATGCAGGAGAAGGGTCAGCCCTCCCTAAGGAAAGGGAGGAGTTTGCCAGGCTCCACTTCTCCACTCTCCTCAGATGCCTGGTCAGCAAACTGAGCCCTGATTGGCTGGAACTGCTCCCAAGTGGGCAACTGGAAGAGTTGTGGGCCAGCTTTTTCCTGGAGGGCCCGCCTGACCAGGCCTTCCTGGTGCTAATGGAGGCCATTGAGAGCACTACTGGGTAAGCAGGGTAGCATGGCAATTCCAGGGCACCTGACTGCTGAGCAGGACAGTAGACGAGTGATTGTGATCTAGTTGGCTGCTTAAATTCTAAGCATCTAGTATCTCTTAGATGCTAAGGAAGACAGAGACTTCTGGAAACAGGGAGGGATGTGGTGGTTTTCTTGGTAGTGGATCTGATCTGCTGTGTCAGAGGATTCCTGGTGACTCAGTGGGTTATACGTTGGGCTGCTGCTGAAAAGTCAGTTCAAATCCACCAGCTACTCTGTTGGAGAATGCTGGGCAGTCTCCTCTCCTGTGAAGATTTACAGCCTGAAATCTAATGCAGGATCACTGTGACTCAGAATTGACGTGATCAGTAGTTTTAGAGTTTTTCTGCCACTTGCCTACTCACTCACCTCTCTCATGGCCACAGAGCCGCCTCCTCACTGTGTTCATGGGAAAAAGGAACCGTGCTAAGGTACCAAAGTTAGTGCCAGATAGAACCTTTGCAGCTACTGTCACCTCCCCAGGCCACAGGTAGGTAGTTGGCCCTGGGCAGCACAGCATAGCCACACTTTCATTTAAGGAGATTTTAACTGGCCCAGGGACTTGTCAGGTGCCCTGTGCGTCCCAGGCCCTTCCCAAGTCAGCAGCAGACCTTGTTCCATGTCTATGGGGAGCAGAGGTCATGGCAACTTGCATGGAGCAGGAAATGATGGATTCCCTGGTGGGAGGGCTATACCTGTTATGAACTCCTGTGCATGTTTTGGAGTGAAGTCACAGCAGTTCCTTCCCTTTCGTTCACTGTCTTAGAATCCAAACTCGCTCACATCAGGTCAGTTCTAACTCACAGCAATCCTACAAGAACTACCCATAAGATTTCCAAGGTTATACATCTTTATGGAGGCTGACTGCCACATCTGTCTCCGAGGAGTGGCTAGTAGATTGGAACTACCAACCTTTTGGTCTGGTCTGGTTGATTGTTCTGAGGAGCATAGTCTTCATGGGCCTTATTGTTCACTTCACAGGCCTGTGTTGTCTGGCTGCCAGATGATCCTAGGGGTGGGTTCAGTTTCAGTTTATCTAAGGGCCACAATCTTAGGGGTTCCACTAGTATATATCAGATCAGTAAGCTTAGTCTTTTTAATAATTTTACATTTTATCCCACATTTTACTTTGTACTCTAACCAGGTCTTTGTCTTTCTGATCAGAGGAGTCGTGAGAGGTAGTGAGGAGACTGTCTAGCATTTCTGTTCTCAGGGTTTGAAGACTTCGGATCACCTGCTCCCGTAGGCCTTGGGGCTACTTGACTACAAGCAGTCTTGTCGGGGTTGCTTTGGCTGGGGTGCTAAGGATGGGGTTTAGGGTCCCTGCACTGTGACATGTCTGCTCTCGTCCACTTAGCCCTAGCTACCGTCTGATGAAGCTGGCATGGTTGCTGGAGCGGTTCCTGCGTGGGGGCAGGATGGCGGCACTGATTGGGGTGCAGTGTCAGCAGCAAGCACAGCTTGGCTCCTCCCTGCTTCAGGAGACACTGCTTAGCAAGGTGGCCTGTGTTCCTGACCACCTGAGCAACCGCCTGCAGCGTGAGAACCTGGCTGTGTTCCTGCCACAGGGGTACTTCCCCCTGCTGGGTGAGGAGCTCATCCGCACTCTTCACATGGTGGTGGATAGTCTGCGTGGTGAGCACCTCCCACCCACCCCTGCAGGGTGACCCTCCTGCTGATCTGTCAGGGCCTTACAGGTCTTGGGAGAATCTCTGGGCTGTGTGGAGTAAGTGGCTGACAGCTAAGGCTGCTAACTGAGAGATGGGCGTCATGATACAAAGGCCTAGTGATCGGCTTCTGAAAGAAACATCAACTTTGGGAAAACCAATGGGTACAGTTCTCCAGACACATGTCACATTGGAGGCAACTTCTCAGGACTGGTGGGGCTACTGGGCCAATCAGACAGTGCCCCTTTTTCCTAAGTTTCCACTCACCCTTTGAGTATGACCTCACAGCATGGCACTTTTCAGATTTGGGTTGGAATTCGACCACTTGGAATCATGAGTCAGACCTCTTATATGACCTGGCCTTTTTGAGATAAAGTGTCTCCCGCCTTGAGAACAAGATTTCTCCCTCCGTGTAGGTGGGCATCATCCTCCCTCACCACCGGTTCCCTCTGTCCCAGGTGGTGTGGACTGCTCTGTTGCCTTTGTGTCTCAAGTGCTGGGGAAAGTCTGTGTCCAGGGGCGACAGAGTGAGTATTTCCTGTCCATCCCCTCAGCCATTCCCATGGGTCTTGGGAGGTGGGACTGTGGCCCTCCTGGACCCTGTCCTGTGGTGCCCTCTCACGCTTGGCTCAAGCCCCATGTCCCCACAGAGGAGCTCCTGGGGGTGTTGGTGCCCCGCCTAGCAGCGCTCACACAGGATGACGGGCTGTGGCAGCGGGTGTGCTGGTCCCTGGTGGAGCGTGTGCCCGACCGAGCTGTAGAGGCCATGCTGACCGGGCTTGTGGAGGCCGCTCCTGGGTGAGACACGCACTGGGTGCCCTTGGGCTGGGGTGGGGTTGGAGAGTGTGCCCTACTTTGTATGAGGCTGAGCATGACTGTTGTGTAATTGTCTACACGGTGTCTTGTTCAGTGGCATCTGGCGCTTCCACAGAGGTGCTGTGTCAGGTGACTATTTAATCGGCCATGTGTATCGTGATGGCGACGCTCCAGCCTGGCTCTGAAGCTATCATGGCTCTTTTTTTTTTATTGAGATATTAACAAAAGTTTACAGAGAATTTGGATTTCCATTCTTTCCTTGTTGCACATTTTCCTCCCTACCCCAGCCCAGTTTGCTTTTCTCTTTAAAAAAAATTCTTCCATTGTTGCACAGTTTCCCCCCTCCTTGCTATGGTGTATGCACTTCTTATTCTGGGCTATTATACAAATAATACCTAATCATATATTCCTTTTAAACAGTTCTTTCCCTCAGCTGTTTCAATGCAGTGTACATTATTTACCTCCTCTTTTCTTAGTTCCCCTTCAACCCCCATGTCAGTCCTGTTTTGTAACAGTGGCATTAGTTATGTGTCCTCTTATGACAGATATTTCACTCAGCATAATGTTTTCCAGGGTAATGCATTTTGTATAGTATTTTATGGGTTCCTTGTTTTTTCAGTGCTGCATAGTATTCCATTGCCTCTATCCATTTGTTTGTTGATGGGCACTTGGATTGTTTTTACCTCTTTGCTGTAGTGAACAACACAGAAATAAACATAGGTGTGCATGCCATGGCTCTTCCTGTCCCCACATTCTCACCAGTACTTGACTGCATAGAGCTGGCAATGGGTCCCTCAGACAAGGCAGTGGCATTCCACACCCCTCTTGAGGCAGTACAGGCCCAGTGACAAGGGACTTCATACAATAGGGCATGTGGTGATGAGAAACTCCCTCTACTCAGAGCCTGAACCTAGAGCTCCTGCGGATTCAGTGCTGAGATGCCAGGAGCCAGCAGCCCAGGTCTGTGCTCATGCACATGCCGTCCGGGTAACCATGTCCAGACTGTCCCCAATCCCTTTCAGGCCAGAGGTCCTGTCACGATTGCTGGGGAACTTGGTGATGAAGAATAAAAAGGCGCAGTTTGTGATGACCCAGAAGCTCCTGTTTTTACAACACCGATGCTCGGTGAGAGCTGAGACACAGCATGGCAGGGAGATGGCCCCATCACCTGTCCTTCCCTGAGGTGGGGGCTGAGAACATGACAGGGTCTATGAGGGGCCTGTGTGAGTAGGTAAGGGGTTTGCCAGAACATGAGGTGAGGGGCTGTGAGGAGTAAGGTAAGAGTTTTGTGAGGTTATGAAGTGAGGGAGCTGTGAGGGGTGAAGGATCTATGAGGACATGAGGTGAGGGGACCATGTGGATGTGAAATACTATCAGTATCTTGATTCCACTGTAAAGGAATGAGTTGGGCAGTGTCTTTAGAGTAGCCACTTGGCCCTCTGTATGTGAACACAGCGTGGCCTACAGCAACCCTGCCTGTGGGTGCTACTTTGGTGTGGAGAGGCCCTTTCCCAGGGCACCTACTGTCCACTGGAGTCAGCTGTCAGCTCCTGATGATATTTAGTGACAAGGCTTACCTCTTTGCAGACATCCATGCTACAGAGCCTCCTGGGGTACTTGGCTGCCGAAAGCCAGCGTCGCACTCTGCTTGTGCAGGTACTGCTCCTTCCCTGTCTCTTGGCAGCACTGTGGCCCCAGTGGCACTGGGACACTGGGTCTGTTTCTGGTGGAGGACGGAACAAAGGGACACAGCTGCCTCCAGACATGGGACCAGCTCTGGCAGAGGCAGGAAAAGGGGACACACCTGACATGGGCATCTCCCACCAGGTGCTCCGGGAGCTCCTGGAGACCTGGGGCAGCAGCAGTGCCGTGAGGCATGGGCCGCTCCCGCAGCAGCTTCATCTCAGCAAGGCTATCCTCGTGTGCCTGACGCTCCTGCGGGACGTTGAGCTCCAGGATATCCGGGAAGGTGAGAGGTGGCAGCCTGGCCAGATGCACTGGGCGGGGGGGACCATGTCTTGGGTACATGTGGGATGCCTGAAGTCTTAAGCTGTGCAATGGGGGCAGACTAGGACTTGAGGCCATGTGGTGGAGACGTGCAGAGGTTCAGGGACATTTGTGGGAATGCCCAGGGACTCAGAGTGGTCTGCACTATTTCCAGAGCTGCTGGCCAGCATGATGGTGGGGGTGCAGAGCCACCTGGACAGCAGCCTGCCACCCGTGCGTCGCTCAGGCATGTTGGTGGCCGAGGCCCTCAGTGCCCGCCTACATCCTGAGGGCCCGCCCCTAAAGTTCCAGGTAAGGAAGGCTACTGTGTCGGGCCCTCCTCATGCATGCAGCATGCTTGTGTGCTGGTAGTGGAGTCACAGAGGACAAGTGACTGGGTACAGAAGGTGCTCTGTAGCTTAGATAGGTGCTGCAACAGCAGGGCCAAGCTGGGACCCTGCCAGGTGCATCTCTGCACACACATTGTTTTTGTTTTTTTTTTTCTATTTTTCTATAATTATATTTTATTAATTTTCATAAACATTTACAGAGATTTTGGGCTTCCACTCATTCAT
>NW_006400100.1:369135-402640 GCF_000299155.1 Elephantulus edwardii | reverse complement strand
TCCTGTGCCCATTTTTCTATTGGATTATTTACCTTTATCTTGTTGTGGTGCTCAAGTATTTCATAAATTCTGGATATAAGTCCCTTATCTGATATGTTATCTGCACACTCATTGTGGAATCAAGTGAAGCAGTGTGCAGGACACCTGCACTCGGGTGTGTCTGTCCTGAACCCCTGCAGGGGTCAGCAAGGCCCCAGTCTGCTGCCCACCATGTGACCCTCCCTCCCTCTTGCTCAGTAGGCCCCAGGGCCACCATGGCAGAATGTGACTGCTTCTCTGCCCTGACCCCAGTCTTTGGCTGTAGGACACAAACGCTGTGCTATCCACATGGTGTCCAGGCCACCACTATCATCGGTGGACATGGGTCACTGAGCAGATGTGTAGGATGAGCATCAGTAGTTCTGCTCCAGCCTAGGCCACAGGTGTCACTGACTGTCACTGACCATGGCTTCTCTGTGTGTCCAGTATGAGGAGGATGAGCTGACCCGTGAGATGCTGGTTTTGGTGACTCCCCAGTCTGTAGACAGCCACCCTTCCATGTCAGGGTGAGGATCTTCTGTTCCATGCTGGGGGTGGGAGTCTCTTATGTGAGGGAGTGGGCGCCTCATCTCAGGGGCAAGGGTCTCATCTGAGGGGGCAGAATTTTACCTGAGGGGCTGAGGCCTCATCTGGGGGTTGGAGGGAGTAGGGGGCTCTCATCTGTGGGAGTGAGGGTCTCTGGTGCTGACATATCTTCTGTCCACACTTCTCCCACGGGCCACCCTGTGTTTGTTGCACCAGCCATAGTGGAGGGGAAGAGTTAGAGGGGTCAGAGCAGAGTATAAGGAAGGGCTGTTCTCGACTATGAGAGGTTCTTGCTCTTGAAGCCCAGGCCGTCAGGCAGCTGAGTGTTGTGCTTTTGTCTCCAAAGAAGTGTATCTGCTGAACTAGTGTCTGCAGAGACTGAAGCTGATGCCAGACAAGCCATCGACATGGCCCCTGTGCCGCCCGAAGGGGCAGACTCTGAGTTGGACAGGTGGGTGCAGTTCTCCCTGCTTGCTCCCGACAGCCCTCTCCTCTCTTCTCAGGATGGCCCTCCGCCCCTGGCACCCGGATATTTTTCTGTTCACTGGGCGATCTGTGTTTGTGTTGTCTTCTTTGCAGTGATGATGAGTTTGTCCCATATAACATGTCGGGGGACACGGAGCTGAAGAGCAGAAAGGCGCCCATGTACGTCCGAGACTGCCTGGAAGGTGGGTAAGCGGCTGACGGTACTCTGGGTGGTCCTCATAGCCCTCGTCCCTGCTCTCTGTCCCTGGTTGAGTGAGTTCCTGCGGTAGGGCATGTCCATCTCCCAGGCACAGTCTTCCCCGTGTCCCCGCCGTGGTGGGCTAAGGCTGACCCTGACCTATTCTGTGCAGCTCTGTTGGCTTCAGAGGACATGGAGCTCTGGGAGGTGGCACTGCAGGCACTGGAGGGCCTGGTCTATCGGAGTCCAGCAGCCACCCAGGAGGTGAGTGGACAGCAGGCGAGGCCAGAGGTGTGGGGCTGCCCTCTCTAAATCCCAAAGAGAGACATGTGCAGGCTGGAGCTGGGGTAGGTAGGCCCAGGCTTGGGTGGGGGAACACTAGGATGCCAGTAAGGTGAGTGGCCACCTAGGCCCATGGGTGGGGACCCTGGGGTGGCAATGAAGCAGGCAGCCACTGGGAGCCCAAGAAGTGTTAGCTTGCCCTGGACAGCTCTGCCGGTGCCTGGGCTCCAGGCACACCTGAGCGCTGCACTGGTGCAGGTGAGCGTGGAGCTGGCCCAGGTGCTTCTGCACCTGGAGGAGAAGACCTGTGTGGCAGGCTTTGAAGGGCTGCGCCGCAGAGCCCTGGTGGCTGTCATTGTCATGGATCCAGCCAGGGTGAGTCTCAGTGGGCTTGGGCTGATGGGCTGCAGTCGTGCATGGGATCAGGTGTGGATCTGGAGCCGACACGGGGGCTACAAGTTCAAGTTCTCCTGTGCTGGCGCAGGTGGCGGAATACCTGACCGCACAGTTCTACGCCCTCAACTACAGCCTGCGACAGCGCATGGACATCCTGGATGTGAGTGCCTCACCCCCTCCCAGGGCTTGGGGGGTGGCCACTGCAGGCCAAGGAGCGGGTGAGAAGGGGCTGCAGGGGCCTGGGGGCCTCAGTAGGATTTCCAGTAACTGATTTTGAGACAGAGCCTGCTCGACAGTACCCACCACCACCAGTTTTATGAAAGCTGATTTCCAGGCCTTTCTTCTGAAGGACCCCTGGGTGAACTTGAACTCCAGCTGTTTGTTAGCATAGGGGTGGTTGTTGTTATTGTTAAGTGTTGTTGAATACAACTCAATAGCGACCGTATGAACAACAGATCTGAATCCCGTCCTGTCCTGTGCCATCCTCACAATCTCCGACCCACTAAAGTCCATTTCTGTGGTCGCTGTGTCAGTCCATCTGGTTGGGGGTCGTCCTCTCCTTCAGTAACCTTCCTCCTTCCCGAGCATGATGTCCCTCTCCAGGGAATAACCTCTCCCAGCAACATGCCCTAAGCATCATCATCTTTGCCTCCAAGGATCACCCGGCTTTATTGCAACGTGATTCACCCACCGTGCAATTCACCATCTAATTCCAGGTTTTTAGGATCTTTATGAGATTGTGTAGCCATCATCTTTATCTAATTCCAAAACATTTCTTTCCAACGTGGAAGCCTGCTCACTGCCCAGCCGTCAACCCTGGACACTGATGCCTGCCTCTGGACTTGCTGTCCGGGGCGTCCTCCTGTGGGACTGCAGGGTGTGGGGCCCACATCTCACTGTCCTTGCTCATTCCCCATGTTACACACAACTTCTCTCTCCTCTCTGATGTGGCGGAGTTCCAGGGGAGCAGCGTGGCTCTGCAGGGGACAGCAGGCCAGGAAGCAGCACCTGTCCACCATCTTCCTATAGCGACCCTCTCCTGGTTTTTAGAGGTGGGATCTCTGGCGAGCTGAGGGTGAAGAGTGATGAGAGCAGTGGTCTCTCCCGTCAGGTTCTCACACTTGCTGCCCAGGAGTTGTCTCGGCCCGGGCGGCAGAGCACGGCTTCCTTGCAAGGACCCCTCAGTCTCACTGGCCAGGGTGAGCCGGTCCTGCCCCCCTCCCAGATGGGTGAGTTGGCACCTGCAGACTGGCAGGCAGTGGTGGATGAGCGCATTCGTAGCAAGACCAGGCGGTTCTCTAAGGTAGGTAAGGGTCATGGGACCCCCTTCCCAAGACTCGGGCAGATCTGAAAGGAGGGCAGAGGCTTGAGCAGAGAGTGCATGGTGCACTGCCCCCCTCACTGTCCACAGCAAGGGGTCCACCAGAGGATAGAGGCCTCCAGCTCAGAGGCCCTTGAAGGGGGTAAGCCACAATGTCCTGGGTTATGTGACAGATGCCATGGCAGGTCAGCACTATGCAAAGAACAAAGTCCAGACTACACCTTAGAGGGAATGAGGGCTCTGTCATCATGAGCATCCAGGCCTCATCTGGGCTTTCAACTGGGGTGATGTAGTCCTTGGGACACCGGGCAGTGTGTAGGGACATTGTGGCCATCATTGTGGGGGTTATTCCTGCTTTCTGATGGACGGAGATGAGAACACAGATCTTGGCCAGTGTGACATACATGAGTCATCCTCAGTGCATGGCAATGAGTTTGCTGCCCTCACAAAGCCACGTGGTCTTGGCAGGGCACCCCCAGGCCGGACCCTGCATGTGGCCCCAACAAGTTCAACAGTGTAGCCGGCTGCTTCTTCTTTCCCCTCATCCAGCGCTTTGACAGGTGAGTGGCACGGGACTTTGGACTAGGACAAGTCAGTGGTGCGGGACTGTGGGTATAGGTTGAGATGAGGGAGATAGGGCTGTGAGCTGAGACAGGTCAAGGGTGTAGGACTGTGGATAGGACAAGTGAGGGTGGGGACCTGTGGGTGTGGGGCCATGAAGCCCTGAAAGCCACATTGTCAGCACTTAGCTGGCTGGCACCTCCCTGGTGGGTCTGCAGCAGGACAGTGGGTGGTAGTGGCCTGGAATGAAATTTCTAGGTTTCCTGCTTTCTCAAACTCTAGACGTTACTGTCTGCTTCTCCCAGATGTCCCAGTCACAGTGAGGTCTGGCCAGAACTTTGGTTTGGGGTGTGGAGTTATGAGGGCCCCTCTCCTGCTGGCTCCTGGTGTGCTTGGTATCATCCACTTGGAACAGGGCAGTGGTTGGCAGGCAGCTTATGACCCCAGTGACCTCTGCTTAGGCCTCTGGTAACCTTTGACCTTCTGGGAGATGACCACCTAGTCCTGGGCCAGCTGGCCCACACATTGGGGGCCCTGATGTACCTGGCTGTGAACACCACGGTGAGTGTGTGATGGCCTGCTGACCACTCATCTATCCCCCTGAGGCAAGAGGCTGGGTGGGTGGCATGTACCCAGGTCTGAGTGTGGAGTCCATGCTATACCAGGGTGTCCTCACCCGCACATGTCCTTATGCCCTGTTGACGCTGTCTCCACAGGTGGCTGTGTCCATGGGGAAGGCCCTACTGGAGTTCGTATGGGCCATCCGCCTCCACACAGACCCGTGAGTCATTGGAGTGCTCGTGAAGGGGGGGTAGGACAAGTCGGGGGTGGAGCAGTCAGGGATGAGGTGGGAATGTGGTGCTGGAACGTGCACTGGGCATAGTGGGATGAGGACACGAGACGAGGGAAGGATTGAAGGGTCAAGGGGAAGAGGACACACAGGGGCCAGGTGCTATGTGCTGGGCACACAGAGTGTGTGGGTAGTTGTGTTAACTTGGGTCAGCAGGCCTGGTGAGGGCTGCTGTCCCGCCCAGAGCAGTGCCTCACGCCCCCCTGCCCTCCAGCTACGTGCGCCAGGGCCTGCTGTCAGCAGTGGTGTCCGTCCTGGTGAGCGTGCCTGCAGAGCGGCTGCTAATGGAGCTGGCGGAGGAACTGCTGGAGACGCGGGCCTGGCTGGCAGGTGAGCCCCACCTTGTGTCCTTGTGGAGGATGGGAGGCCTCGTGACCAGCCACTTGTCCCCTGCCTGGCCTCTCAGGAGGACCCCGGTGATCTGGGGCAGTCCCAAGTGGTGTTGGGGTGACCCTTGGTGGTGTAGGGGTGGTCTGGGTTGAGTGACTGATGCTCCTTGAGGACATGGGTATCATTCGGCCTGATCCCAAAGCCTGGTTGAATGTAGGGCTGGGACCGGAGGAGCAACCCAGGCCCCATCACCTGTCCACATCCATCCTGGTGGAGAGGGGCTTTACTGATGCCCCCACAGGGATAGGCTCGCAGTCCTGCTGGCACCTGGGACATGCCTGTTCTGTGCTGTGCACTGGGACCGTGGGCCAGACGCTCAGGCTTCTGAGAGTTGACAGGTGGGCACAGCCATCCTTACCCTGCAGTTCTTAACAGGCCTTTTGTTCCTTTGTCCTATGGCAGATGTGGCTGAGGAGGACCCCAATGGGGACTGCAGGGTGCTGGCTGCCCGGGCACTGCTGCTTACAGAGAAGCTGAGGACCACACTCCTCCCATGTCCTCCTCCTTAGGTGGGGACACTCAACCTGCAGGACCACCCCCTCTGTGCTAAACCCAAGGAGGTGTCATCCTAAGACAGGAGCCCCAGGGGAAGCTGTCTTCGAAGAATGCACTGGCCAGGGCACCTGGGTGATGTGGAGCCAGAATACCAGGCCAGCTACAGTGACTTAAGAGTCCCAGCCAGTAGGGCACCACTGCCCAGAGCCCCAAACTCCCTCCTGGGGACACTGTCCTCCCTCATCTCACCTGCTATTCTGGGCCATCCCTCATCACAACAACAGAAAGGAAGGACCAGCACCAAGTAGCCCTCTGGCTCTCAGGCCCTAAAGAGGAACCCCAAGAGTCTGGAGGGAGACAGGGCACAGATCTTGGACAAAATAAACTTTATTGCAGGTATAGAAAGGTCTTTGTGGCAGTGGGCGGAGCTATTTAGATGTTGTAGGGCTGCCTCCAGTTGGCAGCTGAGAGGCAGAGTGGGCCAGGATCAGCTGCAACGCCTTACAGACCAATATGGGCACTTGGGAGGGGTGAACACAGTAACATGCCACAGTTCACCAGCAGTAGGAAGTTCTAGAGATTTCTTTGGCTTTTCAACTGGCAGAATCTTATGGAACAATGAACATAAATCTGAGGTCTTGTTTGAAGAAAGGAATAAAATAGGAAACCTGCAAGCAGGGCCCCAAAGGTGGAGCACTTAGCAAGCAGGGGCTGGGACAGACCGGCTGCGTGAGTCCACTGGCCCAAATCCCATTTACACACACACGACAGCACAGTCTGCACGAAAGCCAGGCTCTGACTGCTCCTGACACAAACCCCGAAGACACACCCACATATGGGATTCTAGCCATAGGGGGGCGGGAGTCAGGGCTCGTCCACCTCCTCTAGTATGTCCTCAGCACCGTCCCTGATGTCCTTAGCGCTGTTGTGGCGGACACACTCGGGCCCCAGATGTGTCAGAGGGATGCCCAGGCCCTGGTTTATGGCGTCCACGGTGCACTGCCTCACGTAGTAGGACATGTTGGCTGCTGGGAGTCTCTTCCGCATCTCCTCTAGGTACTTGTAGGCCTGTGGTGGAAAGGACCATGTGAGGATACCCACCTGGAGTTCAGTAAGTGGCTAGTGCTTTCACCAGGCACCGCGTGACCCCAGTGTCCTCATTGAACAGGGCACTGTGACAACATCACTGGGCAAGCCAGTGGCCGCCGGCTGATGAGCACAGGCCCCCGTCCTGAAGCCTGCCTCATGTTGACACTTGAGGGCTGCTGTGGGTAAAAGGGGACTCTCAGGCTTTCCCCTAGGCAAGCTGACATCAAGTCCAGAAGGGACCAGCACTCCTAACAGTGGAACAGGGGTTACAGATTCTGTTTTGAGGTGATGCAGGAAGAGCGTGTTAGAGGTAGGAGATGAGGCAGTGAGCACACGTGGGGATGGTGTGGTTACTGCAGAGTCAGCCCCCACTCACGGTGACCCACGTGCTCAAAGAGCTGCTCCCTGGGGTTTCAAAGCCGTGCCTTTGGAAGCAGAGCACTGGGCTTGCTTCTGAGGTGTGTGTGGGCAGGTGCGACTAAGGGGCAATGAGGCCCTACTCCAAAAAATGCCACTGGAGAATGCTTTGACCACTGCACCACCAGAACCACTCCTGCCTCCAACAGGTCCTAACCATGATTGGTCAGTGGGGTGTGGGGAGGGTGGACATTTTTGAAGAAAGGTCATTGATAGCAGTATTCATAGAAGGTTTGGTGTGGGTGAAGAGTCCTCAGACAAGGGAGACAAAACCCCCACATCAGTGGGGGGACAATGAGGCCCCCATGTCAGACTAGAGGGATGATGGCATCAGACTAGGGGCATGATAAGGCCTCAACTTGAGACTGAGGGTGCGGTGAAGCCCCCTACAGGGAAGAACACTGGATGTCCATGGGCTGTGCACCTTGTAGCATTGGAATGACTCCTAAATTGTCCTTTGGAGCAGCTGTTAGCCAGTTCAACTGCTAACTGAAAGTTCCCTGGTTTAAGCCCACTGGCTTGGGAGGAAAATGTAGCAGTTTGCTTCTGTAAAGACTTGACAGTTTTGGAAACCTTGTGGGCAGTTCTATCCCAAGATTCTGAATCAAATCAATGGCAGTGGGAGGGGAACAAATAGAAGCATAAAGAAACTGGTGGGAAGTCAACATTTGGCAGAAGAAATGTGGAACAGTTGCTGGTTTGTTATAACTCAGCCTCTGGTCAGCCCAGTCCAGCCACCGGGGCAATGAAAGGCCACAGAAGTCTCAACACTTGGAATACTTGTTAGGTGCTGTTGAGTCACAATCTCTGACACACGCAAGCCCATTACAGCAGTGTCAGTCCACCTGGCCAAGGGTCTTCCGCTCTTTTGCTGACCCTCCACTTTTCCAAGCACAATGTCCTCAAAAAAAAAAAAAAATTAGCCTCTCTTAGCAACATGCCCAAAGTATATGAGACAAAGCTTTGTCTATCATCTTTGCCTCTAAGGCGCATTCTGCCTGCACCTTCTCCAAGACCTGCCTGTTTGTTCTTTGGCAGTCCATGGGATATCCAGTGCTCTTCTCCAACAAAACAGTTCAAAGGCCTCAATTCTTCTGTCATCCTTATTCATTGTCCAGATCTCCAATGCATAGCAAGTGACTTAAAAGACTGAATCAAACGTGCCTTAGTCCTCAGATGGTTGTCATTGCTCCTCAATAATTTGGGAAGAACATGGACTTTGGATTTTCCCAGTGCAATACATTTCCTGATCTAGGAGTGGAAGCCCAAATTCTAAGTATAAATTCTTCCCAAAATACCTGGATGACTGTGCACTCCACATGTGGAGAGGAGACTTAAGACAGATCGCAGAGGTTAACAGTACTAAACGGGTTTCAGCGGCTGTCCACCACAGGGGCAGGAATGTGTACGGAATAAAGCAGTACAGTGATCACTTCCTAACAAAACAGCAAAGCAACACTCTGGACAAGAATAGCAAAACCTAGAGTCTACAGTGTGGGGAAATGCCCGTGGTGCAGGGGGAAAGGACTACTAGACATAAACAACTGTGGTCAAGAAAAGTCAAATTGTAGGGAGCAACCATGGTGTGACTGGAGGTTGGAATTAGCAACAGAGATTGCAGAGCAAGTTCTTCCTGTGCCTAAAGTATCAAGAAAAATGTTTCTAATAAAGGAGCACTTGAGAAATTTTAACAAACCAGATGAGTGTCATTTTAAGAAGGAAAACCCACAGGTAGCAGTGACTGGAATGGAAGGGGAAGAGAAAGGGGATGTTTCCCCCCCGAGGACTCCCAAGTTTATGTTAAAGGTTGTTGTTATGTGCCGTTGAGTCGCTTGCGACTCTTAGCGACCCTATGTACAACAGCCCTAAACTCTGCTCTATCCTGTGCCAATCGCACTGTCTCTGACACTCCCATCCCGATTATCCCAGTCACTGACTCAATCCACCTCATAGAGGGCCTTCTCCTCTTGCACTGTCCCTCCACCCTCCCAAGCATGATGTCCTTCTCCAAGGACCGGTCTCTCCTCACAACATGTCCAAAGTATGTTAGACGGAGCCTCAGAATCCTTGCCTCCAAGGAGCCACCTGGTTTAACCCTTTCCAGGACGAATCTGTTTGTTTTCCTAGCAGTCCATGGTACTCTCAATACTCTTCTCCAGCACCACAGCTCAAAGGCATCAGTTCTTCTATCCTCCTTGGTCATTGTCCAACTCTCTGATGCATAACAAGTGACTGCAAAGACCATGGCCTGTATCAGACGCACCTTAGTCTCCAGAGAGACACCATTGCTCTTCAGTACTTTGGAGAGGTCCCTATCAGCAGCCTTTCCAATGGCAATGTGCCTTTTAATTTCCTGGCTACTAGTGCCAAGAATGTTGGACAATCTCAATCTCTTCACCATCCATCCTAATGCTGCCAATTGGTCCAGTGGTGAGAATCTTTGTCTTCTCGACATTGAGCCTCAATCCATATTGGAGGCTGCAGTCCTTGACCCTCTGTAGCAGGTGCTTCAGGTCCTCCACAGTTTCAGCAAGCAGGGTTGTGTCATCAACTCAGATTGTTGATAAATCATCCACCAATCTTGACCCCACATAAAAGATAGGCATAAAGGTTGCACAGCATGGAGAGTTACACCACTGGACTGTGCATTAAACAGCTGAGTGCATTTGCACTAATAAAAAGTTAACCAAGTATGTGAAGGCCTAGTCAATAAAACAGACCCAAAATAAGCACAAATTATTAAATTAGGAAGGAGCAGAGGAGATAAAACTGGGGGGGGGAAGTCAGTTACAGGTCCTGTGTGACCACAGCCCACCTGCAGACCACTCTCAGCCCTCACCCTCTGGTCACTGGCTTTGCCTCCTCTAGCCTCACCCACCCCTGGTTCTCACCGTCTGATGCTCCTCCAGCTGCAGGAAGTGCTCCACCAGGAAGCCATAGACATCCCCCACGCGGATGGCACTGTCTAGGCCCGGCTCCTCCAGCAGCAGCTCGCACTGCCGCACAGCCTCCTTGGGGTCCTCTCTGTACGTCCTGAGAGGGAGACCATTTGAGTCCTCAGCTGAGAGCTGGGGTGCTGCCTGTCTCAGGGTTTCCCTCCCAGGAGCTGGCAGGCTTAAGAGGACATGAATTCAGTGTGTCCACTCAGTGCTGCACCTCTGACCAATGTATGTGGGCACAGCCCCACCATGGGAACCGTGGCAGGCAGATCAAAGGGTGAGGAAGAGGGGTGGCGGGCGCGGAGTAAAAAAAAAAGGAGTGGGGAAGAACATTAGGGGAAGAGGGTCATATCTGTGGGCATGAAGATCGGGGCAGTTGAAGCTGGGCTTGGGGCCTGGAGCTGGGCACAGGGGACCAGCCAGGTGAGGAAGAGGGGAGCCCGGAAGACTGGCAGGTGGAGGTCTACAGCCCTTACTTACAGACCCGCTCCGATTTCTCTCTCAGAGAGTTTGGGTGCTCTCCAGAACCATCTCCCTGACAGCTCATGTGAATGGCTCTGCAGGCCCCTGGAGGAGCACCCTTTGTCTTGAGAACCCCTGGGTGACAGTGCTCTTGTGACACGAAGTTTCTCTAGGGACCTGCTGCATAGCATGAGCCACATACCTGCGGGCCTGGGTGAATCTCTTCACCAAAGTCATCTTATTCTGCAGCTGGGCCAGCTGGGCCTCCTGATCCAGGGGGTTCTTGGCCTTCGCCTTGGACAGGCACTTATAGGCCTCGATCAGCGCCCCATGGGCCTTGTCATAGTTCTGGTACTCGTCTATCTCCACCTGTGCAGACAAAGCCTCAGAACCCGGGCTTCATGTCCCAGGCCCTGTGAAGCCCCCTGCCCTCGCAGGCCCCTCAGGGCTCAGCACCTGGGCACAGGCATCGTAGAAGCCAGCCAGCAGGTCCAGGGCACGGCCCTTGGTATAGAAGCTGATGATGTTCTTCATGATCTCTGGCTCCTTCCGCCAGTCCAGTGACTGCAGGTAGTTGGCCGCCATGATGTAGAGCTCCTTCTGCCGGGATACACCCGCAAAGAACACGATCTTCTCGGTGTCCCCGGACTTGAGCAGTGCCCTCATGGCCTGCAGGAGAGCATGGGCTGGTCAGTGGTCAGCCAGAGCAGTAGTGGGCACAGGGAGGACCGTAACAGCAGACCTTGGCTCAGCTCTCACTAGTCCTCAGTGCACAAGGGCTCCCACTGTGTGACCAGACAGGAGCCTGAGGGCAAGGCGAGTAGGCCAGAGTGGCCAGCCAGCCACCAGGCTTCCCACTTTCAGTCCATTTCCCCCAAAAAAGCATCCACCTTCATCAGCCTTCAGCATGTTGCCTGTTTGGTCCCACCCTCAGCAGCGATCCCCCCCCCAGCGCATCCCCTGAGCTGGTTACTATCCCTGTCCCCACACATCCTCACCCACCCTGCACCAGCTCACCCCCACCCTCCACCTTGAGTTTGCTGCCGGCCTGCGTGTACTTCTTGGCGGCCAGATGGTAGTTCCCCTGGCGCATGCAGCAGATGGCAATCTGTTCCAGCAGCTCCCGCCGCTCCTCCTCTGACAGGTCCTTGGAGTCCTTGGACACGGTCATCTTCTCGGCCATCTCATCGGTGATGGTCATGTTCTGTTCCAGGCACAGCTGCAGGGCCTCATGGTACTGCGGGGGCCGCGACCCCAGCTGTCTGTAAGCAGCAGGGCAGGGGGCCATGGACCCCCTCCCCACCATGCCAGCCAGAGCTATGGGGCCTCGTGATGCTGTGGTGCCGGACCATGGCTATGACAGGGGCCGCAGACCCCACCTCAGCCTGCCCCACCCTTCAGGGAAGGAAGAGCCCATCCAGGAGGGATCTGGCCTTGGCTGGGGGACTTCCTTGAGTCACAAGGATGCTCATCGTGGGAGGAAGGTGCGTGGGAAGCCGAAGTGCACAGCCTGCGCACCTTTTTGGCGGCCAGGAGCAGCTCCACGGCCTTTTCGTACTGATTGTGCTCATTGAAGAAGTCTGAGCAGCGGGCCAGCAGCGCGGGGTCCGACTTCTCGTCCAGGTCCTCTGCGATGAGCTGCAGGGCCACAAACTGCTGCGTGGCAAAAGCCAGCTCCAGGGCCTTGGAGAAGTGGCCGGCCTGCAGACAGGGCTGGGTCTGAGTGCCACCCACTTGGCCACAGTCCAGGTCTGTGCCGGTGAGAGGTCACGTGGGAACTGGCACTCACCTTGTGGTACAGCATGACTGCCCGGTCCATCTGGTCCCCCTTCTCCTCGTAGTACCGGGCCGCCTCAATCATGTCCTCTGGGGAGCTCAGAAGGGCCAGGTTCATGAGCTGGTCATCCAGGCCGTTCTCCTATGATGGGCGGGTGTGGGAGAGGTCACATTATGTCCTTTGGGCTGGGGACCAGGACTTTTAAAAGCACAGTTCAGTTATTCTGTTACAGGGAGCATGGCAGAAAATGTTCACTATGGGGGTTCACCATATTTTGCATGTTTCTGGAGATATCTGCCACGAGGTGCAACCGCCGCTGGAAGGTTTTTTAACAGGTGCAAAGACCCGCTGAAGCCACGGCTTGCACCTGTGAACATGGCCTAGTTTGGATATGAATTCTGCAGATGCTATCAGCTGGCCTCATGTGTGTGGTCACACTGCAGCAGTGTGGGTCCAAATCCTCTATGACCGGGGTCCTTAGGAAAGGAGACAAGACAATGAAAGCAGAGATTGCAGCGAAGCAGCCACAAGCAAGAGCCACCAGAAGCCGACGGACCTGACCGAAAAGTTTTCAGAGAGGTGGCCTGGCCAGAATCTGGGACCTGAGACACAGCTCTGTCATCCTCATCTGCAATCTACACGTTGTGCTGTTGTTCCCCGCCCCCTTCTTAGTCACACAGTGACCTCGTGCCCAGCTAAGGGCCAGGTCAGTTTAGAGTAGGCAACAGGGACAGGGCTCAACCACCAGAAGGGCTGGGGTGGGCAGAGGAGCAGGGACTTGGTGGCTGAGCGATGAGGGAGGAAGCAGCTGTGGGAACACAAGTGGACTGCCACCGCTGGGCCCCCTCCTGTGTCCCGGGGGCGCCCGCCCGTCCACCCGGCCAGGAGGGTGCTGTGGCGGCCCTGGCACCTTGCAGAGGCGGATGGCGTTGTTGAAGGCCTGCGCGCGCGTGTAGAAGTGCACCGCCTGCCGCACCTCGTCCTGGCTCTCATACTGCCGCGCCAGGTGGTAGGACGCCGCCAAATTGCCGGTCTCGTTGGCGATCTCAGCCGCCTGTGGAGACAGGCGCTGGTCCGATGGGCTCCTCTCTCACACCTTGCCCCAAGGACCCCGCCCCTGTGGCCTTGCACGTTGGGCCCCCACCTTCTCCAACTGCTGAGACTCCTGGCGGCTGTGCGCCCCTTTCTCTGTCGGGCATCCAGGAAGCCCCACACCCCCGCCAAAGCCTCCCCAGGCACTCACCTTTTGCGTGTTGCCCTGGAAGCAGTGGATGCGGACCAGCGAGAAGTAATCCTGCGCCAGCTCATAGTAGTGCAGCGCCGCCTCCATCTCCCCCTGGCTCTCCAGGTACTGAGCCCACCAGAGCCACAGGGTCCTGCCGGGGGAGGGGGCTGAGTCTACGGTCCCTGGTCCACCCTGCCCTAAATCTCGTTAACCCGCCCCTGCTCCCGCTCCCCGCTCCTCCCGTCACTGACCCGGTGGTCTGCCCCGTTCCCCTCCCCGGTCCCGTCCCTTCCTCCTCATTGGTCACCCTCCTACGTCTGGTCGCCCCTTCCCCTCGCTTCCCCCTCTGCTCCGCCCCCACACGCCCCGCTCTCCTCTCACTTGTCCCTCATCCTGTTGATGTAGCGCTCCAGAGAATGCAGGTCCTCCGCCAGCATCCGGGGTGCCTCGAATCGGTGTGTGTCTGACTTTTCGTAACTGAGGGGTACCGGGGCAGACAGAGGCCTCAGTCCACGAAAATCTGACCCATGGGGGTCAAGGTGGACAGATGGGGTCCCTGTGCATGGCTGTGGGGGTGCTCCTATTTGCTCCCAACATGCACACGTGTCAGGGGTCCTAATGGAAGGTTCCTGGTTACTACCTGGGTGTACTTCCAGACAGCCCCTGCCCTCATGGCCCCCACCCCCAACAAGTGACTCCAGAACTCAGAAAAGATGGGCCTCCAGCCCCTGGACCCATCCTATGCTCACTAGCTGAGGGCCAGGCTGCAGTTGGCACTGGCCTCCAGGTGCTTGGCATAATTGTAGTAGGTAGTGCGCAGATGGACGCGGTCATGCCGTTCGGCCACCTCCACCGCTTTCTGCCACTGGCCCGAAGCTTGGTAGAACTTGTTTAGGAGGTCGTAACGCCTGCACTTCTTGTACAACCGTTCGGCGTCCTCCTGCAGGACACAGGGCCGGCATCAGGGGCCTCATGGCCAGCGGGAGTAGTAGCTCAAGGCAGACTCACAGCACGTGATGAGGGCGGGCAGGAATGAGAATGGACAAGGACGGATGGGTAAGGATGAGGTCAGGTAAGGACCAGGACAGGTGATTTGTGAGGAAGAGCAAGGATGGATGAGAGGCAAGAACCAGACGATATGCAGGATGACTGCCCATGCGCATGGGGAACTACGCATAGCCCGGGTAATTTTTCTGCAGACTAAGTGCAGAAAAAAGAGGGGACATAGGCAGAGAGACTGACTTCCGGACCAGCCTTTCCTGGACTTCCACAGCCACACTCTGCCCCTCCCTGCCGTCTCCACCCTCTTGGCGGTGCTGTTCCTCTGCTCGTCCACTCACCAGCATGCCCAGTTGCACGGCCAGTGCGGCCACGTGGGCCTCCCGCTCGGGCTCCTGCTCAGCCTGCCGCAGGGCGTGAGCACCCCGGGCGTGGCCCATGTTCCCCAGGCACACTCGGGCCACGTCCAGGCGCTGCGTCTTCACACACATGCGTGCCATGTTTTCCCAAACGGCCTCACTGTGGGACAAGTGGCTATTAGGTGACTGAGAGGAGGGCTCAGAGCTGCATGTCCCCTTCCCTCTACTCCCTGCTCTATCCTGTGCCAATCTCACTGTCTCCAGCACACCTACCCCAGTTACCCCAGTCACTGAATCAATCCATCTGCTTAGTCAATTCAAAAGCACTTAACATGTTCCCACACTCACAGCATTGAGGCATTCTCGCTCCCAGAAACACAGTTACCCTTCTCACACTATATATGTTCTCTCATATGTAGATAATACACATACACACACACACACACACACACACACACACACGAGTCTTTAATATAAAAACCACATACACTGTATACACAGTCACACATGTACACATTACTGCTCACACACATACACCATTCGGATAGGTCCTTGTGTGCACACACAGGCACACATTCTTTCACACACTCACACACCACAGTCACAGAGCAGAGCAGGCAGAGCGTGTCCTCGCTGACCGGAGGCCCCACCTCTCACATTCCATGGCTGCCATGGCCAGGCCCGTCTTCAAAGGAATGCGGGCAGTGCTGTCCCACACCTCCCTCCCTCCTGGACACTAAGGTGAATGGAGTGATGGTCTGCAGAGAGGGCAGGGGCCTTCCCCTGTGGTGACAGCGGTGGCCAAGTTGAGTTTGACATGCTGCAACAGCCTTGGCTTTGGGGTTCTTTCTGCTGGGCACATGCTGCAGGGGTAGAGGCAGGACGGAGACCTCTATTTCGGTGCACCCACCCCAGGGGATGCTGGGAATAAGGCCCTGAATGGATGCTCCTGTTCTGTTGCAGCACCTAGTGGTTTCAGTACTCACAGTGCAGACTGAGCCTCAGTGGGCTTGGGTTGTGTGTGTGACTGTGTGTGTACAAGGGTCTGACTGCACATGCCTGTGTGTGAGCATGCCTGTGTGTATGGCATTAATGCAAACACAAGACTCCATATGCACGCTTGTGTACACAGACTTAAGTGCAAGCATGTGTGGATCTCTGATTGGATGTCCATGCCTCTTTGTGTCCATTCATATGTGAATATATACTCATGCCTGTGTGTGCGTGCGTGAGCCTGTGTGCACACCTGCGTTTGAGTGAGGCCACGTGCGTGTGCATACATGTCTGCGTGTGCATGTATGTGCAGATGTGCCTACAAGCCAGAATGCATGTGGCACATACATCACCACCTTCACTCCAAGCTCCTAGTGGGTGACCTCCCTCCCAAACACTCTCAGTGATCTCTGAAGACCCCACAAAGATCAGTAATTCAGAGATGCTCGGGCACCCTCACAAGGTCACCTGTGGTGCCAGCACCCCTCTCCACACCCATAGGGCCCCTCTCAATAAGGCCAACATCCCACCACTGTCCTTTTAGACAGTGAGCCAGCAACATGGGGCAGGCAAGTGTCCTACACCCCCACACATCCAGTTCTGACATCTCTGGTGAGAAACCTCATTGTCTGCCCTAAGTCCTTTCTTTGCACAAAACGGAGAAGCGACAGGTCTAGTCCTTCCTTCACTGTGTCCTAAGGTTGGGCTTGGAGGGAAGCCTGTCTGAAGATACACAGCCCCCATCCTCTAGCATGCAGAACGCCCTGGGATGCAAGGTGGGATCCTCCACCCTGGTCATGGTATGTCTCCTAACAGACCACTTCCCTCCTCCCTTAGCAGCTCTGGAGGCAGCGTGGGGGGAGGTGGAGAGTGAGCAGGGGACTTGGAGGACCCTGGTGGTAGCCCAGACCCATGGTCTGAGTTCTTGCGAATGAATGAGGAGGGCAGGTTGTCTCTGTGTCAAGCAGGGGGACACGGGGGGGGGGGGAGATTTCAGACAAAGTCTGGGAGCGATTGCAGACCTAGGCCATCCTCAGTGATCCCCGTAATTCCGAGGTGTGCCTCTGCTCCTGGAGTCCAGCTGACTTCCTGTTTTCAGGGGCCTATGCCTCCCTCACAGCTGTACTTCATCAACTCTGATGAGATGCAGATGGACACAGGGATGGACCTGGGTTTCTGCAAGAATTCTTTCTCTGGGCGGGGAGGTGCTAGGTGACCAGGATGAAGACTGGTGTCCTCTGCCCAGCACTCACCGAGGCCCCTTGCTAAGTGGCTGCTAACCTCACAGCAGATTTTCAGGCCGCCTCTGGTGGGGCCCAGCCAGCCAGGCTAGAGGTAGACAGAAGAGTGTCCCTCAGTCATGTGGACAGGCACAGGGCAAAAGCCCACTTAAGGGCAGGGTCATGTTGAAGGAGGGGTCCCTGTGGCAAGGAAGTACCCCTCATAGTGGTAGAAGAGGAGTCTCCACTGCCCCTGTGTGTGTGTGGACACTGGAAGTGAAGGACCAGGAGCAGGGTCCACTGACCTGAGAAAAGCGAGGGGCGCAAACTTTGGGTCTGGGAGCGCAGAGCACTAACATAACTGGACAGCAGAGGGCGCTCCAGCACACGGTCTTCTCTTTTAAGAGCCTGAGAGCTGTGTGAAAGTATCTCGGGGTGTCAAGCAGGGTGGGGGGCAGGGTGGGGTATATGGGAACCACATGTTGTGCCTGAGTCATCATGGATGTGGCTGACACAGGGAGTATGGGGGGCATGGGGCTGGCCTTGGTTGTCACATGCCTTTGCAGTCACGTAAGGCATGGAGGACCCAGGGCAGAGGGAAGATTGAAGAGCACAGGCTGGCTGTCTCTGTGTTGATGCAGAGGTGTGGAATGCCTGTGACATCCATTCCAGGATGAAGTGGGGCATACAGGCCAATAGAGGGGGCACTGGGAGCTTGAGACATCCTTGGGCTGACACAGGGAACCAGACCACCACATGCACAGAGACGCTGGCACAGCAGACAGACAGGGACTTTGCTGGGGAACAGGGGGAGGACACTTAGCTCCCATATCCATCAGCCTAAGACACTCCTAAGCAGGTGACACCCACCCTGGAATGCCTGTGCGTCCCTTGTCTGAACTTAAGTCAAGGTCTCTGTGGGGGCTGCTCTCCTTACTTGATGCCCCTCTCCTCAGATCTGGGGGTGACTTTCCACACCCCATGTCATGGATGCCCTCCAACACGGCCCTCCCCAGTGAAAGCAGATACAGTGGCCTGATGGCACATGGGGGCTCCCTGCATTTCGTGGGTGCGCACTGGGAGCTGGCTGCTGGGTTCTAGATCCCATACTCAGCCCCTGTGGGGTGTGGGGGGCCTGGCTGGGTGCCGGCCCTTCCTCCCAGGAAGCACATCCTGTTGCTGGCTGGCTGGCTGGCTGGCCCGTTTGTTGCCGTTGGCTACGCCCTCCGCTCTCCAAAAACAGCTTCAAAAACAACCATTTCCTCTGCTGAGAGGGCTGCACACACGCACGCACACACACAGGGCGCATACTTCCTCGCTGAGGCCTGCGGCCTGCAGACTGGCACTTTGTGGAGAGAGGACACGGCTTGTCCCAGCGGCATTGTGTGGGGCCCCTCGGGCAGGCGGGTCCAGGGAACGTGGCCAGGCCAGACTGCTCAGTTACTTTGTTTCCTGCCACCACCAGCAGGCCAGAAGACCCACTATCCACCCTCGTGCCCACATCCTGGGGCCCGCGTTGTCATCCCGTGAGTCCTAGGTATGGGTTTGGCAGCAAGGGCGCCCCACGCCAGCCTGGCCCTGCTCCAGGCTCAGGAGGCTGGGTGAGCTGCATTGATGCGTGGGGACCCCCTGGCCCCGCGGAGCCCTGCGCGGCCCTAAGAATGAGCGGCGACGTCCTTTAGCCGCCCAGCAGCCACTTGGTCCCCTCACCGCCTTTGGACTTAAGTGGACAGCAATGACCGTAGAGAAGCTGGTGGCCTCAGCTGTGCTGGTGGCCCTCGTGTCTCTGGTGCTCAACAATGCAGCCGCCTTCACCACCCACTGGGTGCACCAGACCCTGGAGGACGGGCGACGCCGCGGCGTGGGGCTCTGGCGGGCCTGCTGGCTGACTGATAAGGCACGCGGGGGACCAGGCCCCGGCGCCAGGCCTGAGGCGGCTGACGAGCAGGGCTGTGAGGCCCTGAGCTGGGGCTCTGAGGCAGCCGGCTTCCAGGAGGCTCGGGCCACAGCCAAATGTAAGTGCATAAGGCAGGGGTGGCAGGGGTGCATCTGGGGAATGGGAATGAGCATAAGGCAGGCGGGAGGCACATCTAGAGGACCAAGGGGAGGAGGCACACGCGAGGCAGGACAAGTGCTGACCCTTCACCTCCATTCCATCTACCACCCCCCAATCCCCGGCTGCAGGCCACTCCCTCCTCTTGCCCAAGTAGTGGGTTAAAGGGTGGTGGGGCTTCTAGAGGAGGAGCCTCCATCACACCAGGGAAAACCAGTGCCTTCTGGCACTTGACGGAGTAACCTTGGTGGTGCAGTGGTCAATCATTTGCCTGCTAACTAAAATGTCTGTTGTTCAAACCCCACTAGCTGTTCTGAGGCAGAATATATACCCAGGAAAAGTCACAGCCTGACAAACTTGTTGTGCAGTTCAGCCTTGCCCTGCAGTCTAGCTGAGTTAGAATCCACTCGAGGGCAGAGGGAGCCCTGGTGACACAGTGAGCTAAGTGCTTAACTGCTAATGGAAATGTCAGCACCAGCTGTTCATGGAAGGAAGAGGAAGCAGTCTGCTTCTGCAAAGATTTCAGCACAACTCAACTCCACTGAGTCAGTCCCGACTCATGGCAACCCCCCAACAGGTTCCTGAGGCTAGCAACAGCAAGGGAGGAGACTGTCGCAGGTGTGTCCCTGCAGAGCTGGTGGTTTGAACCTTTGGGTTAGCAGCACAACTTGCTTTGGAACCCCTATGGAGCAGTTCTGCTTTGTCCTGCAGGATCCTTTTAAGAAATGCACCAAGCTCTCTGGGGCCAAGTAGGAACCAAATCAGTGCTGACCTCCCAGTGGGTTTTTGGAGGCTATGATTAGATGGTAGGAGGCACCCATCTTTCTCTTCTTTTTTTTCATCTTTCTCTTAGGAGTTGCTGGTGGATTTGAACTACTGAACAGGTGTAGCCTTTGGGAGTTCTCAGCTTAACTCCCTACAGGCTGCACGACCAGAGCTCAGTGCAGGGTCATCAGGGGTGGGAATTGTCCCCATGGCTGTTTTTCATGTCAACAGGAAGTCTATCAGGCTGTTCCCTCATTCCCTCAGGGTCTCCTGAGGACTGAATTAGACTCAAGGGAAAGGGCTGGAGTGTGAGTGAGGATGAAGGTGGCATGTAGGGACCCCTAACCCACTTCCCCAGTGCAGGGAGCCTTTGATGATGGGCCTGGGGTACTAGAGTCTCCCAGCTCCTCTGGAGGTTGGGGCATAACTCTGAACAGGAGAGATCAGCCACCAGCACCCCATGACCTACAATACACCCATCTACCAAGATGCAGCCATTGCTGGGCTGGGTCAGCATAGCTGTCCCTTAGGACAGTACGGGGGCTGGGCAGTGAGTGCTGTGATTTTGGATAGCAGTTCAAGAGGCTGTAAAACACCACAGCGCCGACTGAATGCGAGGGACTGCTCATCAGACATGTCCCTCACCCACCAGCCGCGCAAGAACCACATTCGTGGTTGAGATCAAAGCACATGCGTGTCTCAGCCCAGCATTTAAGGACTGGGGCATGAGCAGGGACCAGCCTCTGCAGGAGCCAGGAGGAGCTGCCATGGTGGGACAGGGCCATTGTGGGGCGGGCCCGCGATGAGGGATGTCCAGAAAGACCTGCTTGCCTCTGAGTTCCTCTAAGGCCCGTGGCTTCACCTCATGATTGTCCAGCCAACCGCCAGCACCTGCCCTTCCTGTACGCTGGTCTCCACTTCCCTCCCAACTCTATCAGCCAGCCTCTGGAGGAGGGGAGAGAGGTGGGTGACTCAGCCGATGATACAGCCTGTGCATCATGGACTCATCCTGTGCAGGCCCTAAAGGCCTCAGCTGAGGTCTTGTCCCCATGGGCCAGGGAGACACATGCTCCCCGACCAACCACACCCGGAGACTACCACACCTTCCACTCTCTGGAATAACCGCCCTGACCCCAGATGCAAAGCCCAGCCCTCTTCCCTCTTGCTCCACATGCCCCAAAGACATCCACAGAGATGGCCCTGTGAACAGAGATACTACAGGGCTGCATTCCCACCATTTACCTCCTCAGAGTCCCTCAAGGGACTCACCTGTCCCCACCTGCCCCACATCTGTTCCCGACTCGCTGCCATTACATGACTTCCTTGGGCAACCTCAAGAGATTCAACTACTGGTCCAGCGCACACGTGCAGTGGCCCCACAGATCTGCTGAACACCAGAAACATCATCACAGCGGCCCCACAGATCTGCTGAACACCAGAAACATCATCACAGCTTGTGACCTGAGCAGGTGACACTAGTTCCTGTGCCTCAACTGGGCATAGACAGAGCTGTCCTGAGCTGACACTTCCTGAGGGAACAGGTGGCCTCAGGTGCAGATCATACAGCTCGGCCCCAGGGGCCCAAGACCATGACTGGCTGGGCCAGGATGCCCCGAACATCCCCTCATCCTCGCTTGCCTGTTTCACACCAGGTTTCAACATGTCCAGAAGTCAGCCCCCTGAGTACTCCGATGACTCACATTACTCCAGGGGGCCCTTCTCCAGGAGACACATCTACATCTGTCACACAGTCTGTCATGGGAGCTGGGGCGTCTTGGCATATCTAGAACCAACATAGGGGTGATGGTCCCATGCGGGCCAGTGGCGACAGGGATGCCTAGGTAGATATCCTGCTGTGCTCCCTCCTTGCCTGGTGTCTTGGCTCTGATGAGCTCATGGACAGATGCATGGTCTGTTCTGGGGCTTTCAGAGGAAACTGGTCCTCTAACTTACTATGGTGAATGACCGCTGCATTGTATGCATGAGAAAGCTGCACAGTGAATGTGGAGGAAGAAAGAACTGGTGCCATGGAAGCTGCAGTCAAGAAATTAAGACATGTGTTGCACCGGGCAAATCTGCTGTCAAAGACCTCTTAAAACTGCTTAAAGAGCAAGTGTCATTTCAAGGTTAAGAGGTGCCTGACCCAAGCTGTGGTCTTTTCAGTTGCTCTTTTGCATGTGGAAGTGGGATAATGAATAAGACTAAAGAAAAATCAGTGCCTTTGAATTGTGGCTTTTTTGAAGAGCACTGAACATACCACGGATGACCAAGAGAACCAATACTTCTGTCTGGAAAGAGCAGCAGCAGAGGCAAGGATGGTGAGACTTGGGCATGGTGTCAGCGGAACAATGACTCAATGCTTGAAAAGGCAGAGAGTCAGCCAAAGAGAAGAAGACTGGGAACAAGATGGATTGACACCACGACTGCACAGCGAAGGTGGAAGGTCGAAGGTTGTTATTATGGTGCACGCTGAGGAGAAGTTCCATTCTGCTGAAAATGAGTCAGCACCCTCTTGACAGCACATGATTGGTGTAGACTTGCAAGGTGCTGTCCAATTGCCATTGAGCTGTTCACATCTCAGTTAGGGCACTGCTCACCTTCTGTTACAGGTGGAGGTGGGAACTTCCCCTCACTGTCCTGGGCTTCACCACCTTTGTGTATCCTGGCTGCCTGAGACCGCCAGGAGAGAGAGGTGGGAGAGTAGGGGCTGACCAGAGAAGATGCAGTGACCCAGTGTTGTGGGGGCCAGGGGCCGGCCTTTGATAAGCTCTGCAGCTGGGGAAGGAGCCCTAGTGGAGAATAGTCAAAGCACCTGGCTGTTAACCAAAAGTTGAGAGGTTTGAACCCACCACGCTGCTTTGTGTGAGAAAGATGAAGCATTCTGCTTCTGTAAAGATGCAGACTTGGACCCTATGGGGCTGCTCTGCTCTGCCCTACAGGGCCACTGTGGGTCAGAACTCATCTGACAGCAGTAAGTATGCTTAGTGTCTTTGTTGTGGAAGTTGGCATGTGGCTCCTGAGCCCGAGGCTGGGCTCAGGTGTGAGTGAAAGCTCTGTCCACCATCTCTGGGTGGATTTGGTCCTTGCTTTGTCCCATGGGGGGTGGGCTCACTAGATGAGAACATGTGACTCTGGCTAACTTCCCTCCTTTCCCTCTGTAGTGCAGTTCGACATGATGCGTGCCTGCAACCTGGTGGCCACGGCGGCGCTGGCCGCAGGACAGCTGACCTTCGCGCTGGGGCTGGCAGGCTTGCCGCTGTTGTCCCCTGAGTCCCCTTGCTGGGAGGAGGCCATGGCTGCCGCATTCCAGCTGGCCAGTAAGTACCTTGTGGCAGGGTGAGGGGCAGACAGCGTGGTGGGGAGCTAGGTCCAGACAGTCTGGGGCAGGGCTGTAGCAACCAATGGCTCCTCCTGCCCATCGTGCATCCTGCAGCAGGACACACCCCACCAGGCTGTGAGCTCTGGACAATGCACAGGGTGGCAAGGTGTGGCCATGGGAGCTGTCGCACCCCTGGTGCAGGACTGATGCACAGGGAGGAAGAGTGGGGTAACTGGCCTTAGCTGTGGGCCAACCCTGTCCTGTCCTGGCTGGCCCTGGGACTCAGGCTTAGGTGCCTAGAGGCAGCAAACAGCAGACATAGGTCACATGGTTTACAAATGGGAGACTCACATACACACACACGTGAATCCCCACTGCACAGGAGTGTCTCCGGGGTAAAACTCCATTCACACACTGCGGAGGCATCCACCTGACTCCTAGCCACCACCAGTGCTCCCAGAGGCTGGATGTGTGGACCCCACACTCTGCAGTGTGTGTAGGAGGGCAGGGAAAAGAAATGGCAAGAAGACTTTCAAGACCAGTGTTTCCTGGTGACAGTTCTTAAGAATCCTGCCCAGGGTGGACTGACACACACAATCAGGACCCACAACAGTGAATAGGATTGAGGGAACTCTCAATTTCCTGCACCACCAACAGGGCAGCATGGGGTCTGGGTCATTGTCCTCACTCATGAAAGCTCTGTGGTTTATCTGGCTGCCCAGTCCTTGCCTACAGAACTACATTTTTCTCCTGATAATGCCAGTGTGAAGGCAAGCCAGTACTGGGGCCACCGGGGGCCCTTAGTGGGCCCAACTGAAAACCCTGTTGCCACCCCTTAGGAGGATTTGGTAGGGCAGAAGAGAGTGGTCCTGGGTCAACTGATCACTATCTTGGTCCTTCTCTGGCTTCTGTGTGACCCTGGGTAAAGCCATTGGCTCCTTAACGTCACCCATTCTGAAACAAGAATGGACTGTGGTGGTTAGGGCTCAGAGATGAAAGCGGGTGGTACTGCGCTGGTTATGGCTGTGCCAACTTGACTGCCCACAAGTTTCTGCTTTGGTGGTTATAATGTAATTCCTTGATGAGATCTGATACAATGATGACAGTCGATACAGCGTCATCATTCTTTTGATTAGGTGTGATCTAATGTAGTCTTTCCTTTAATGAGGTCTGGTACACTCATTCATGAGATCTGACAACAATATAATCATACCCTCATATGTCTTTCTTTGGTGAGAATTGATAACCACTTCCATTATGAGATTTAAGTAGTCAATCAGTTGAAAGGGAGTTTCTTCAGGGGAGTGGCTGGCATCCAACATCTCTGGATGCCTAGTAAAGTTCTCCTGCTTTTTGTTGGATGGAGATCCTGCATCTGGTTCGTCACCATGACTTTTCTGGACTTGAGCCAGTGGCCTGCCATATTGCCTGCTGATCTTTGACCTATCACCCTTGGAAGCCAGCAGCCTGCTGTCTGAGTGGAGTTCGTCAGCCCCTGTAGCTGTGTGAGTAGAAGCCTCTAGCCTGAAGTCCGATCCATCTGCTGTGACCTGCCAACCTATGCAAGTGCATAAGCCATTTCCTTGAGATAAATCTTCCTTCTATATATAAGTTCCCGTGGTTTTGCCTCTCTATAGACACCTCAGCCTAAGACACTTACATCCTGCCCTCCTATTGACACTGATATCCCAGTGGGACACAGAAGATTATCACATAACGGAGCAGCTAGATGGAAGAGACAGCCCAGTGGTGGAGATAAAACAGATGCAAAAAGACATTGGCTGTGATGCTCCCCAAGACTGTCAGCCACATGGCCACTGCTGTGTAGGTCTTGAGAAGCCTCCTGCAGAATCTCACTGGGGATAAGGGGAGTGCCAGGGGCCTGGAATGGAATCCTGTTTCTTACAGATTGCCAATTCAGAACAAGATGGTGCTGTCTGCAATGTGTACACACTTCCAAAGAAGAGGGGATCTTGCCTTAGTCTCCTGGACGGGAGAAGCATCTGCCCTTTGCTGGGTGGTTCAGAAAGCACCAGGCAGTTGGGTCGTTCCTGCTGGCCCCTGCCTTGCCCTCGGACGTCACTGCACTGCTTCCCCAGCAAGGAAACTCTGGGCTCTGTTTAGATGCGCTCTCTGCTGGAAAACAGTCCCGGGAGCGGCACTATGCCTTTCTTCTCGGGGGGGGGGCTAATTTTAGAGCGAGGTTCTTTCCTGCCAGGGCCTGCTCTAAACAGTCAGGAGAGACTGCAGGGCGCCAGGATATCCTGCCATGGGCTCAGAGATGTGGCTCTACCTGTTGTGCAAGCATAGCCCATGTCCCCACACCGGGGGTGGGCACCGGGGGATGCTCACAGACATAAAAGGACAGCCAGCTCGAGGCCCCAAGGGACTCAGAGCATCTAGAGCTGGCAGGAGAAGATAACTACCCACAGGGAATGCTCCTGCCTGTCGGCCCTACTCCCTTGATCCTGGAACTGGGCTCACACTCACCAGGTCCCAGCTGTCCCATCTGTGACCTGCAACTCCAAAGACCTTTCCTGCAGTGACACCACAATCCTGACATGCTCAGACTCCTCGCAAGACAGTGATTCCTTCCAGGGAAGGAATAAAAATCTGTATAATTTCCCATGTGTTGTGTAGCTGACTGAAAGGGCAGCACGTGGACTCCCCTCAGGAGAAGACGGGCATCTCTCTGCCTGTAAACATTTACACTGTGGAAATCCAGTGGAGGGTTATCATGAAGCAGAATCAATTTGAGGGCAGTTTTTCTTCAAGAGTTTTCCTGCCATCAAGATTTCTTTGTGTCCTCTCTTCTGCTCCATCACCTTGGGTGAAGATGGGTATCTTTTCCTTATTCTGTTTGGAACCTGGGCCCCCGCAGGAAGGCTGCCAGGTAGACTGAAGTGTGGACCAGCAGCCCTGACTCCACACTCCAAGGCAGCAGCTTGTTGGTCACAAGGAGAGGCCATGGTTCCAACGTGCAGCTGTCACAGAGCTGACTCTGTGTCAGTCTCCTGGGTCTGCCTCTCCAACCTCCTCACCTCTTCCTGGCTGAGCTCAAGATCAGGGTGAGAAGAATAACTAGAGGTCCTGATGGCACAGTGGTGGAAGCTTTTGTTTGCTAACCAAAAGGCTGGCAGTTTGAACCTGTTAGCTGCTACAAAGGAGAACAAGGCGGTAGCTTATTCTGCAAAGATTTACAGCCTCTGAAGCCCACTGGAGGGCTCAGGAGTCAGACTAGATTTTATATGAGTGTGGCTTTAGTTAAAGGAGTCCTGGTGGTGCCATGAGTAAAGTACCCAGTTGCTAATCCAAAGGTCGCCGATTTAAACCCACCAGCCACTCTGAGGCAGAGAGTTGTAACAGTCTGCTCCTGCAAAGTCCCCATGGGGCCGCTCCAGTCTGTCATGCAAGATTGCCATGTAGAGGGACTGATGGCTGCAGGATTGGTTTTCTAAGTCCCCTCTGGAGTACAAATCAGCTCACTGAAATCCACTGGTTGATCCAGCCCAGAGCTCAGCGACCCTCATGCCGGAGTCGTCACTGCTGGAGGTGGTGCCCGTGGATCCTGCTCCCATCACCCCAGCTCAGGCCCTGGAGGGAACTGCTGGGACGGGTGTGTGTGGAGGCCGAACACCTCAAGTGCATGCATGCATGTGCTGGGAGAAGACCCTCACCTTGTCCTCTGAAGACCATCTTCCTGATTTCTCCTCCTGTGTCCCTTCTCCACGACCTCATCTGCACTTTGGTCTTTCTGAGACTTCAGGGCCATGCAATGTGTGCGCTGGGAGTGAGAACATCGGAGCAGCAGCATGTGCAGTGGGCAGCTTCTGGTTGAGGCCTGGAAGAGCTAGGTCCGTCCTGTGTTGCCCTTACCAGTAGAGAGGGCCGCTTGAGGCTGGCAGCCCCATTCACCAAAGCGCTGGCTTACCTCTGCCTTCTCCCTAAGCCATAGCAGCTCCTGTGTGGCAGGTGTCAGCTCTGCTCCACGAGTCCCCTCTGTGCCTGGAGCAGAGTGGGTTTTCTGCCCAAGCCCAGTCACAGCTGTCCGAGATGGGTTCCACTTGGTACCTGAGTACCCCAGTGGAGCTGAAGCCCTGTCAAGGAGGGCCAGGCCAGGCTCTGAATTTCCTAGTTTCGAGCTCACTGCACACCCAGCCTGCCATCCAGGAATGACTAGGTCTGGACCAAGCCAGTGTGTCCAGGAAAGCCACTTGGCATCATGCTGGGTCCAGGTGTGTGTGACCTCCAGATGGTGACAGTCCCCTCAGGGCAGTTCAGTGAGGTTGTCCATGTCCTGGGAGTGCTAGGCACTTGTGTCTGTTTCCAGCTGCCCATGGTATGGGCTTGGCTTTCAGTCTGCCCCGTGCTGCCCGAGCTGTGCTCTCTGGTCAGGGCAGGGATGTGAGCATGCCTGCATCATGACATCTGGGGTTGTGGGCTCAGAAGTCCCTGTTTCATGGGCAGATCAGCATCCAGACCTGAGGCCATGCATCTCAGACTCCACTGCCACCTCCACTTCACTGGTGTCGAAGGCAGGCCACCTCAATCTTGGACACTGATGACATAGGGCTCCCTAGCTCTGCATAAAGGGCCTGGGAAGGTGTCCTGGCCATGCCAGTATGGGACTGTGTTCCCAACAGGCCAGCGCCTGCACATGGCATGAGTCCCATTTCTACAGCTCCGTTTCCAAAGCAAACAGTCCTTTCCTGCGGGCGGCCAGGCAGCCGGGGACGGCAGTTCAGCCTGCAGAGACGCTGTGTCCGCTCTTGCTTCCTTCCTGCCTGTTTCCTCGGGGACCGAGTCACAGGGCCTTCCTCTGGAGGGCCGGCAGGGTCGTTGCCCTCCTGCGTCCGGGTGCAGTGTCTCCTAGGCCTGTCATTTGACTACTTTATGTTGCACAACCCACTCCCACAACTGGCCCCATCCCCTCCCTGAGTCCCAGACCAGGGTGGATATAAGCTCACCACTAGGGATTATGCTTGAAGGGACAAGGCTAGTTGTGGGACAGTGTGGGGTGAGGCTGGTCAGGGCAGAGTGGCGAAGCAGACACCCTGCAGGGTGGGGTAGCGATGTGGATGCCCTTGTTGTATGGGAGCAGGGACACCTTAGGAAGGAGGTAGGTGGAGGCTCAGACTCCCCTGGAGTGGGGCCAGTAGGGGGCAAGGACAGACAGCTGGGTGGGGCATGGTGGGAGTGGGTGGTGGTGCAGCTGCCTGCAAAGAGGGAGCATTGGGAAGGGTTAGGATGGGTTGAAGGTGTGGACACCTCGCTGGGTGGGTGGCAGGTTGGAGGTGGGGTGGTGGAGAGGATGCCTCATGGGTTGCTCCCCTGTCTGGTCCCCTGTGCCTGACCAGCCCTCTTTCCCTGCCGGCTCCCTATCTGACCAGCCCTCTCTTCCTGCTGCCCCCCATCCCTGACCAGCCCTCTCCCCCTGCTAGTAGCCCTTGGCCTGGCCTCCTGTCCCTGACAAGCCTTCTACCCCTGCTGGCTCTCCCATGTCCCCCCACCTGCCCCCCTGGCCCTGACCAGCCCTCTCCCCCTGCCGGCACCCCTCCACCTGGTCCCTGTCCCTGACCAGCCCTCTTCCCCTGCAGGCTTCGTCCTGGTCATTGGACTGGTGACCTTCTACAGGATCGGCTCCTACACCAGCCTGTCCTGGTCCTGCTATCTGAATATCGGCGCCTGCCTGCTGGCTACCCTGGCAGCGGCTGTCCTCATCTGGAACATTCTTCACCGCAGGGAGGATTGCATGGCACCTCGTGTCATTGTCATCCGCCGCTCACTCGCTGCCCGCTTCCGCCGTGGGCTGGACAATGACTATGTGGAGTCCCCATGCTGAACGCGGGGGACCCTGGGACAGTGTGGACCAGGTGCAAGGCCATCATAGCCACGGTGTGGACAAGGCCACGTGTACATACATGTACCATAGCCTGTGCAGTCACTGTTACATAGGGGCCTTTATATGGGTACATATGGACGTGCTTGTGTGCCTCCATGGGGGACAGCCTCCACAGTGCATTGCTGCACAGCCGAATGGAGGCACATGAGAGGCGGGGATTAATTTATTCTGCGCCTATAGTTAGGGCAAATCCTGGTCCAGTGTCCCTTTGGTGCATCAGGACACCCAGGGACACACTCCAGAAATGTCCTGTCCTGCTGCAGAGTCAGAAATGAGCATTCAGCACCAGGGCCGCAGCTTCAGACAGGACCTCCTTGCCTCAGCGGTGCACCAGTCTGCTCCTGGTTCTCTTTCTAAGTTAAAATAAACACGGACTTCTTAGTGCTGTCTTTCAGAGGTGTCTCATTCCTAGCAACCCTGGTGACACAGTGGCTAAAGCATTTGGCGGCTAACCAGAAGGCAGTGGGAACCCAGAGAAGAGGATAAAGATGGGGCAGTGGGCTTTCTGAGTCCCAACCTTAGAACCAAATGCCAGTTCCACTCTGTCACCCCATCATTGTGAGTTTGGGTCCACTGCGAGGCAGCGTGTTTATCCAGGGTCTTAATCCTGTCTTTCCATCCCTTTGGGAGAGAAAATGAGATCTGTCTGTTGCTTTTGCTGACTGAGGGAGGTAAAATCTGACAGCCTTCGTGGGGCCAAGTGTATATTTGGGGTCATTCACATACATGCCCCATCACCACAGCCTGTGCACAGGCCCCCAGGCCTCTCATTCCGAGAGTCTGGATCCCACGTCTTGGCTTAAAAAGTTAAGAGATTGGCTTACTTTTTCCCAGGGGAGATTTCCCAGGCCTGCTCCAGCCACGTTCTTTGTGGACCACAAACAACTTTCCATCTCTGCCCTGACTCGGATCGGCCGTCTCCTGTATGCACAGCGCCCCTGCTGTCAGGCTGAACAGGACTCCGGATGCTCCCACACGTGTTAGGGCAGAACTGTGCTCCAGTGCAGAGTTCTTCAGAAGTGAAGTGCGAAGTCTTTCTTCTAGGTGGACTTGAACCTCCAGCCTCTTGGTGAACAGCCGAGCATGTGAATTTTATTTGCACCATCAGGGACTCTACTAAGCTCACTGGTGGTGGTGTTGAGTAGGCCTGACTCATGGTGACCTCATGTGTGCAGAGGCAGGGACACTGCTCCCATGTTCTTAAGGCCGTGACCTTTCAGAAGGAGACCCCCAGGTCTGTCTTCTTAGGCGCCCCTAGGGACGCAGGAAGCATGGATGTTTCAGTTAGCAGGTGACTGTGTTAACAGTTCATATTACAGGGACACTGGGCCTCTATAAAGTGGGTCTGCAATAGTGGGTTAATGAAACACCCCAAGATCCATACCACAGCATCAGTGCCCAGCAGTCTGAGGCCCAGGGTCTACTACTGTGCCACACACAAGTCGACCCCACCACTACTCAGAGGTGAGAGATGAGAAGGCTTCAAGCTGAAGGCCACCCCACTATCAGTTTGGTCTCCAAACTCTCACTGGTGCAGCAGCTTAGTGTTAGGATGAAGGTTAACAGGAGCTGGGGTTTCCATGGAGTGGGGCACAATGACATGACAGCGTACAAGGACAGGCCACCTCTGACAGAAATACCCAGGCTGAGGCCCACAGCCAGGTGGACAGACGAGCACGTTTGGATGGCCTCCTCCTGCCTACTCTCTCATTCCTAGAATAGACTTGCCTTATCTCATGCTAAAAAAACCTCAACTGTTTTTTTAAAATACTAGTGGGACACTGAACATGTGGTGGTGTTTTACATTATAGATGTGACTGTTTAAACATGTCTAGAGTCCGAGCATATTTTCAGGGAGAACTAGTCCTGGGAAAGATACATCATTCTAGGAAATGCAGAGGGTAAGCAAAGGAGAGGAAGACCTTCAGTGAGATGGCCTGGAACAGTGACTGTCACAATGGGCTTGTGCAGGATAGAGACGGTGAGGATGGCACACAATAGCGCAGAGGTCAGCTCTGTGGCTCAGACAGGGTCGCTATGAACTTAATGGCACCTAACACCAACAGTGGGAAGTGGGCTGTGTGGCCTGCCAGCCTATGGTTAGGTCTGTTACCTGGAATGTGTGCAGAAGACTGGGCCCTGCTGGGCAGTCATAGCCCACTCCCAAACCCTGAGACTCTTTATCTCCATGGCTGGTGGAGAATGTTCTAGAAAGACAATGAGCCAAGATCTCACACTGTTTTTGAGTTATGTTTTGTATGCTACTGAAACCAGCCCCACAAGATGAACTGCCAGAAGAACAGCTCTGTCTTGGGGGAAATGCAGCTAGAATCCTCCTTGGAAGCAAGGCTCACCAGACTTAATCTCATGTTACTTTTAAAGGGAGACATGCTTGGTAAAGTAGAGGGTCAGTGACAGTGAAGACCCCCCCTCAACAAGACAGGTTGACACAGCAGCTGCAAGGATGAGATCTGCAGAGATGTGAGGACGCCCCGGACTGGGCAGGGGTGCATTCTCTTACAGGATGGCTCTAAGCAGATGACGACGCCATACCCTCTAACAACCACCCAAGTCTTACAGGAACCTGGCGGCAGAGTAGTTAAATGTTTGGTTGTTTGCTAGAAGTTTGTAGATTCTGGCCCATCAGCCTCTCCTCTGGAGAAAGATATGACAGTCTGCTTCTGGAAAGATGTACAGCTTTGTAAACCCTAAGGCTAGCTCTGCTCTGTCCTCCAGGGTTGCTAGGAGTCAGAGGCCACTCGATGGCACCACAACAGAGGCCAGGCACCTTGGTTGCTCAGCTCCTGCTTCGCCCTTGTCCCATTCTGGTTTCACTCTCTGGTATTTTTTTCTGCACTCTGGAAATAAAAGCAGGTCCAGAAGCACTGGGCAGAACTTTCGTGGCCCTTGTTCCACAATGGGGATGAGGGTTCTCAGACAGCCCTGCACTCATGGCCCTTTGGGACCTGTTCCCGCTGCGCCTCTGCTCTTATCACAAGGGCCTGCTTATTGAGACCTTTTCTGCTCAGAAAACTCAGTCCTGGGGGAGGTGGGCAGCACTAAGTTTCACGCCTGTAGGATGTTCCAGCAGGAAGTGTCCAGAACATTTCAAGATAAACACCAATGGGTGAAGAAGTAAACAGCCTGAGAGCCTGAGTGGGGCGGCCTGACGACTTTGCCCACCTGCTGAATAGCCAGCATGGGCTGGACAGACACCACTGGATGCAAAGACAGAATTCTAAGTCACACCTAGGAAGCGAGACCCCCAAGGGTGTCCACATGACCACTCAGTGGACTCAGCACCCACACCCTTACCTCTTGATGAGCTTGATGGACTTGAAGGCCTCATCCATGTCCCCAATGGCGACAAAGAAACTGAAGTTGAGCATGGCATCCCGAGTGGGCCGGTCACAGTCCTCCAGTCCCACGAAATCCCGGAGGGGCTTTCTGCCCACCATCTGTGGGGGTTGGTACTGCCCGGTGTCCCCATGGTCTTCTTTGTCTGCTTCCCCAGGCTGAACGACAAGGAGCACAATTGGCTACCAGTTCAATTACACTCCACCACCCATGCCCAGTCTCCTCCTCTGATACACATCCAATGCCCATGGCCAGGGAGACATGGATAGCTGGCTTCACCAAAGGCAGAGGGCATCTTTAGTGTAAGGGGAACTCCCAACCCAGTGAGGCCCAGTGCTGGGAGTTTAGAGAGCAGGATGGGCAATGGTGTCCTGTTTGAACTCACCCTCCTGTCTCTGCCTTGGGAGTCAGCTTCACGGCCATTATCTAGTGGCTGCAAAGACTCCCAGGTTAGCAGGCCAGCGAGGCCTTACACAGCAAGGAGCCCTCTGTGAACCGTAAGGAAGGATTGCCATTTGTAATACACAAGTCCCTGGGTGTGCGAAGGCTAAAGGCTGTTAACTGAGTGGACAGCAGGTTGAGTCCACCCAGAGAAGCCTCGGAAGACAGGCCTAGTTATGAGCTTCTGAAAGCTCAGCTCGACTATGACACACACAGGATCATTTAAGGAGACATGCCCGGATGTACAAGGCCTTGGAAAGTGCTGGCATTGCTTCCAGTAAAGTCCCCAACACTGACTGGAGTTGGCGCCTTACCCTCCTGGTGTTCCTCAGAATTGCCAGCCTTGCTTTCCGGCCACTGTGCCTCGAGGACACTGCATTGTCTATGAATGGAAAGTCTGTGGCAACCCTGAATCCAGCAAGTCTGTCTGTGCCATTTTCCCAACAGTGCAAACTCACTGCTAGCCCCTGCGCTCCAGCTGGTCGTTTTTTGATATTTCAAACTTTCTCATCTTGTATTGTACCCTTTTCCTGTATCGAAAGGAATTGGAAGACACAGAAGAATTTCATGAGACAACATATGAGCAAGAGCCTATGGTGATGAAAGAAGAAGTTCAGGCTGCTTTGAAGGACATGGCCAAAAATAAGGCTCCAGGAATAGATGGT
>NW_006400100.1:338337-367850 GCF_000299155.1 Elephantulus edwardii | reverse complement strand
GGAAGGCCCTCTATGAGGTGGATTGATTCAGTGACTGGGATAATTGGGATGGGAGTATCAGAGACAGTGCGATTGGCATAGGACAGAGCGGAGTTTAGGGCTGTTGTACACAGGGTCGCTATGAGTCGCAGGCGACTCGACGGCACATAAGAACAACAACAATTGTGCCCTTAATACACTACCCAACAAACTCAGTGCCATTGAGTTAATTCCACCTCACAGTGACCCAGCAGGACAGAGCTTGTTGTTAGGGGCTATCGACTATGACTAGCAACCTGGTGAACAAGAGAGCTGAGCCTTGCCTCACAGTCTCCGCCATGCTCGAGCTCTTCTTGCAGTCACTTTCTCAAGCCACCTCTTGAAGGGTGGTTATCTTTTTTCTTCTCTTTCTGTTCACCTTCCAATCACTGACCTTTTGGTTAGTAATATAACATGTAACACTCTAAAGTCCAAAGACCCATTTTAATATGCTATGTTGGTGTTTGATGCCATCTAGTTGACTATGCCCCCTAGCGGCCCTATTAACAGAGCTGAACCTTGCCCTGTGCTGCATCATCCTCATGATATCTGCCATGTTCAAGTCCAACATTACAGTCACTGCATCTCTCTCACTGACCCTTTACCTTTCCCAGCATGATGTCTTTCTCTAAGGGCTGGCCAAAGTATGTGAGATGAAGTTTTACCATCCTTGCCTCTACGGAGCACCCTGGTTACACATCTTCCAAGATGTATCTGTTTATTCTTTTGATAGTCCATGATATCTTTATCATCAACACCACAATTCAAAGGCATTGATTCTTCTTGGATTGTCCTCATTCATTGTCTAAGCTTCACGTGTACAAGAAGCAAATGGAAATAGAGAGGCTTGAACCAGGTGTATTATTTCATCTTTAAACTAATATCATTGCTCTTTAGCACCTTGAAGCCAATTTGCCAAATGCAACTAATGCATCTTTTGATTTCTTGATTGCTGCTAGCATGTTGATTGTGGATCCAAGTAAAATGAAGTCCTTGACAACGTCAATCTTTCTCCATCTATCATGATGTTGTGTATTGGTCCAGTGGGAAGGACTTTTGTTTTCTAAATGTTGAGGTATATAATCCATATTGAAGGCTGTACTATTTTCTTTTTTCTTTTTTTTTTTTTTTGATGCAACAGCAAGAGGTTTATTGCGGAGCTCCGGGCCGACACGTATCTCTCGCAGGAGACAGAGGAGTCGACCCCGAGCAGACAATTTTTGCTCTTTATGATTTTCTGAAGCAAGTGTTTCAAGTCTTTTTCACATTCTGCAAGCAAGGTTGTGTCACCTGAATAATGCAGGTTGTTTATGAGTCTTCCTCTGATCCTGATGCCACATTATACTTCATATAGTCCAGCTTCTCAAATGATTTGCTTAGCATACAAACTGAGCAGGTTATGGAGAAAAGATACAGTCCTGACACACATCTTTCCTGATTTTAAACCATGTCGTGTTCCTTGTTGCGTTCGCATGAGCACAATTAAGTATTCTGGGATTCCTAGTCTTCTCAATGTTATCCACAATTTGTTATGATCCATATAGACAAATGCCTTCTTGTAGTCAATATAACACAAGCAAACATCATTCTGGTATTCTCTGCTTTCAGTCAAGATCTACCTGACATCAGCAATAATATCTCTCGTGTGCATCCTCTTCTGAACCCAGTTTGAATTTCTAGAAGTTTTCTGTCAAGATACTATTAATAGGCTAGAGCACAGCATATATATAACTTTTCCATACACTGAGGAATCTGGATCAGAACACACAGTATTTTGGAGAAGAACCTTCTATCTTCCACAGGGCACCCTCACTGGCTCCCAGTCCCTTTTCCTATATGCCAATAGCCCAGATGGGTAGCCTTCCTGGAGGCAGGGACATTCACTAGCTTTGGGTGCAGGCCCAGGTTAGGGGACAACAGAGTGTCACTCATAAAGTGCACTGAGGGCAGCGGGCAGAGGACTGAGACAGGTCTGCATTAAGTGAGAACCTGTCAAAATATAGGATCCCTGTGGTGTAGTGGCTAAGCACTGTCCCTCAGTCACTCCACAGGAGAAAGAGAAGGCAGTCTACTTCTGTAAAGGTTTGCTGTTGTTAGGTGCTGTTGAGTCATCCACGACTCACAGTGACTCCGTGAAGAGCAGATCTGTACCCTGCCCTGTCCTGTGCCATCCTCATCACCTCCAATATACCTGAGCTCACTGTTAAAGTCACTGTGTCAATCCATTTCATCAAAGGTCTTCCCTTCTCTCAATGACCTTCTACTTCACCAAGCATGATGTGCTTTTCCAATGACTGGTCCCTCTCAGCAACATGCTCAAAGTGTGGGAAATGAAGTCTCACCATTCTTACCTCTAAAGAGCACTCTGGCGGCACTTTCTCTAAGACCTGTTTGTTCTTTTGACAGTCCATGGGATATTCAGTACTCTTCTCTAACACCACAACTCAAGGGCATCAATTCTTCTTTCCTTCTTATTCACAATACAATTTCAAATGCACAGCAAATAACTTAAAAGACCACGGATTGGATCAGGCCCACTTTGGTCTTTAAACTCAACACTTTGGAGAAGTCCTTGACAGAAGATTTTCCCAATGCAATATACCTCTTGATTTTTTGGCTGCTGGTACCAAGGGGGTTGGTTGTGGATCCAAATAAAATAGTTGACAATTTCAATCCTTTCTCCATCTATCATGATGTTGCCTATTGGCCCAGTGGTGAAGATTTTTGCTTTACTGATATTGATTTATAATCCATATTGAAGGCTGTAGTTTTTTCTCTTCTGCAGCAAGTGCTTCAGGTCTCCTTCACTTTCAGCAAGCAAAGTTGTTTAATCTGCATAAGACATGTTGTTGATAAGTCTTCCTCAAGTCCTGATGCCACATTCTTCTTCAAAATGTCCAGTTTCCCAAGTGATTTGTTCAGTACACAGATTGAAAAAGTATGGAGAAAGGATACAACTTTGATGCACACCTTTATTTTTAATCATGTGGTGTTCCCTTGCTCTATTCGGACAACATCTTTAAGTCTAGGTTTCACATGAGCACAATTAGGTATTTTGAGGTTCTCATTCTTAACGTTAGCCATAATTTGTTAGGACTCAGAGTCAAACGTCTTTGCACAGTCAATAAAATACAAATTCTTCTGGTATTTTCTGCTTTTAGCCAAGATCCATCATCAATAATATCTCTGATGCCATGGTGGTTGTTGTTACGTTCCATAAAGTTGCTCATTGCGACCCTATGTACAACAGCCTTGAATTCTGCTCTATCCTGTCCCAACCTTATTGTCTCTGACACACTTACTTTCCTTGAATCTTCCTCTCTTGTGTTGTCCCTCCACCCTTCCAAGCATAATGTCCCTTTCCAAGGACTGGTCCCTCCTTGCAATAGCATTTTCTAAACTGGTTTGAATTTCTGAAGGTTTTCTGTCCATGTTCTAGCCATTTTTAAATAATTTCAGCAATATTTTGCTTGCATATGATATTAATGATATTGTTAGATAATTTCCACATTCTGTTATATCAACTTTTTGGGGAGTAGGAACAAATATAGATCTCTTCCAGCCAGCTGCCTTCTAGACTTCTTGGCACAGCCTTCTGAGGACATACAGGGATGGATCTGTTAGTTGAAACATGTCAACTGGTATTCGATCACTTCCTGGGACTTCCCCCTCCCCCCATGCCTTCAGGGATGCTTGAACTTCTTCCTTCATTATCAATGGTTCTTCATTATATACTACTTTTTGAAATTGGTTCTGTGTCGGCCAATTGTTTCTGGTGCAATGACTCATGTATTCTTCAAGATTTTGCCCACAGCATCCTTCAGTATTGCAACTTGAGGCTTGACTTTGTTTTACAGTTATTTCAACTTGATAATTTGAGTTTTTTCCTTTTTATTTTCTGATTCTGTCTCTTCTGTTTTCTTTTCCAGAACAATTCGTTATAATACTTGCTCTGTCTTCTCAAGCTGCCATTTGGAATTCTCTGTTCATCCTTAACGTAAAACATTTCTTCCCTTTGTTTTGGCTTCCCACTGTTCTGGTACAATTTTCAGAATCTCTTCTGATATTCACTTTGGTGTTTCCTCTCTCAGGTCTTTGTAATAAACTCTTATTTTCTTCATGGATGATGTCTCTGATGCCATCCTGCAGATAATTTGGTCTTCTTCAATCATTAGTGTCCACTGCCTGAAAACTATTTTTGAGCTGGTTTTTAAATTTAGATGGGATGGACTTAAGGCCCTATTTTGGTTCTTGTGGACTTGTTTTCATTTCATTTTTTTATTATTTTGCTTATATTTTATTGTGTTTTTTTCTTTTTTAAAAATTTTATTAATTTTCATGAACATTTACAGAGATTTTGTATTTCCATTCATTCATTGTTGCACTTTTCTCCCTGCCCAGCCCTCTCCCCAAATCTGACTGGTGCATGAGGAAATTGTCCCTCAATCTCCAGCAGAGCATCTGGTGGATTTGAACTGCTCACCTCTGGGACTGCAGTACAGCTTCTTGCCACTAGGCCACCAGAGCTTGCCAGTCACTATGTTTTTTTATAAGAGGTGTTTGACATAAACAAATGGTTGATTGTATAAAATTCAATCATACCATCTCCAGCCTTCTGTCACCAAGTCCCTAATTTCCAACCAGCTGTCCTCCTTTGTTTCCAACTTGTTTGTAAAGATTTACAGCCTTGGAAACTCAATGGGGTAGAATTCAACTCTGTTCCACAGGGTCTGTGAGTTGGAACGGACTTGACGGCAGTGCATTTGGTTTAGGGTAGAGGACACAGAGCCCTGGCAGCGCCATGGTTAAGTGCTCGGCTCATCACAGGTTATACACATTGTTTAGCTGGTAGATGTCACTGGCTGAATTTAAAACTTCTAATGTCCTTATGTAACAGAGAAGAAATGCCCCCTAGGGTTTTCTAGGCTGTCATCTTTATGAAAAAGAGACCTGGTGGTTTAGGGGTTAAAGTAAATGACTGCTAACCGAAAGGTCTTTAGTTTGAACTCGCTAGCTGTTCCAAGGGAGAAAAAAGAGGAGGCAGTCTGATCCTGTAAAGATTTACAGCCCTGGAAACCCTATTTCCACAGGCAGTTCTACTCTGTCCTCCAGAGTCACTGTGAGTCTGAATAGACCCAGATTCCTCGTTGACAGAACATCAGCCCAATGTGGAGCTGAACTGACCCTCTGATTAACATCAGAGAGCTCTCATGAAAACTAGCCCCCTTGATGAGCACTCAGCTGAGCCACCAGGCCCTGTGAACACCCCACGTCTCCCTATTCAGTCCCCAGCACACTCTATGGAAGGAACCCTGCATTTTGTATTGGGCTGCTAACTACAAAGGTCAGAGGTTCAAATCCACCAGCCTTTCCTCAGGAAAAAGATTGATAGTCTCCTCCTGGAAAGATTACAGCCTCGGGACCCACTGGAGGGTGGCCATGAGTTCTGATAAGACTTGACAGCAGTGGATCTGGTCTGGATAAATTCTGGAGAGGGACGGTCATCACCATTGTCACACAGCAGGGAAGGAACACTGCAGTGGAGCTGGGAATGAAGACCTGCCAGAGGAAGCCCCTCTAAGAGAGGGATGGTACAGAGGTTACAACGGTGGGGGCGAGCACAGCAGCTTGTGAGGCCGAGGAAGGACTGGGTGGGGTTTCCTTCTGTTTGCACTTGGGGTCATTATGAGTCAGAATTGACTCGATGGCCCCTGATAACAACTGCTTATTGCAAATGGAGGTAATCCAGTACTTCCCATGTTATGGCCAGGCGGGAGGGCATGGGGTCCATCACAAAGCCAGGCTCAGAATCAGCAGCCTGGCTTGCTGCTTCGACAAAGTGTTCAGACTTCTGACAAACTCCACAGCTGATGGACGCAGTGCAATGTGAGCTGGAGCCTGACGTAAAGCAGGAGACCCCTAGGACACCACAGAGACAGAGACACAGACAGCCACATGGTCCAGCGAGTACTTACGACTGGGCTATACACGCTGCCCCTCAGGAACAACAGCTGGGAGGAGGTGTACAAGATCGAGGCAGGAAATGAGAGAGAAAACAGAAGATGCATAAAGATAGGAAAATTAAAAAAAAAAAAAATCAAAGTTGGTGGTGTGGAAACAACAGGCAAAAGCCATGGAGGTTATTTATGGTGTTTGGAAACAACAGGAAAGTCTAGGCAAAATAAGCATTAATATTATTTTAAAACAGAAAATAACAAAGCAATGGAGAGAAATAAAAAGCCAGCTTTCACAAATTCTGAGTTTTTTTAATCAAAGAGAAATGAAAACACAAGATGAACAATGACTGAGAAAGAGATGGAAGTCAAGGCCTGGTGGTTGAGTGTATCCGAAGTGAGTGGCCTCAACGGGGCAGGGACCCAGAGTCCGGCCAGTCCCACAGAGAGTGCTCCCACCAACACCAGTTCCCTCCATGGCAAGCACAAATCCACGCCTCACACCAGGCTGTGCTGGCTGAGCATTCCAATACAGTGGGGATCTATGTGGTAGGTTCCAGGAATCCAGGCCTACAGATGCCGAAGGAAGCAAGGACTTTCCTTCAGAAGTGCCAAAGATGGCCTTCCCATGGAACTGGTACCCTGCACTTGGACTTCTAGCCTCCTAAACTGTTAGAAGAAATTCGTTTGTTAAAACCACCCCCTTGTGGTATCTCTGTTATAGCAGCAGTTGACAACTGAGAGATGCTGACCTATAGTCCTGTCACATCACAAACCAGTTTCAATGAGGAAGTCCGAGGGGGTGGGGGTTCGAGGAGAACTATGTTTATCTGGGATGGAGCCTGTGGGGTCACATCAGAACTGGATGGAGATTCCCACACAGGACTTCACATCTCCCTACTGACAATAGCTCCTCTGTGGTTAAGTGTCCCCCACTGCACCCCGTGATCCTCTGGGGACAGATATCACACATGCTAAGGAACTCTGGTGGCACAGAGTAGAACTGTCTCCACAGTGTTCTGAGGCTGTGAATCTTACAGGCACAGATTGCCTCACCTCTGCCCCATTGAGCTGGCTTTTCAGTAATAAATTGAGTGCTTTGACTGCATCACCAGAGCATCTCATAGTGAACACAGGACATTTTTGTTTTTCTTTAAAAAAGGCAGCCAGAATGTAAAAAGGAAGGCACAGTGCCCTCTGTGTGGGATGCCAGGCAGAACTACCACAGTGCCCTGGCCTCTGATTTGAACCTAGAACCCCTCCAGATGTTTTTCACAAGGTAGGCTTGCTGCTCACTCTCCTCCCCAGGGCCCTCACACTTTCCAGGTATTGGGAACAGAGTACCAGAGTGGGGGATGAGTTGCTGAGAGAACACTGCTTTGGAGACTCTGGGACAACCAGATCCTGAACCTGTGCCCACATACATACCCATACCAGTTTGTGCACCCACACTCACTTCCTCATCCACAATAACATGCATGTCCATGCCTGTACCTCAACCACACCAGTGCCCACATCCTCAGCCCATGCTGGCTCCCACTTCCACAACAGCACCCATGCCAACTCCAGTGCCCACCCTCTCACCCACACCCATTCCTGCTACCTTTTTGGAGAAGTAGTAGTGGGGCACTTGGATGCCCAGCAGTGCCTGGAAGGCAGCGGGCCGAGGGAAGCTGTCCTGGAACAGGATGCCGTGCTCCTCAGACACGAAGAAAGACAGCACCAAGACATCTGCCTGCGGGGACAGAAGAGGGCACTGTTTCCGCTGGCCACCTGATGCCCATCTGAGCTCACACAGAGGTCAAGAGGATGGAAGATGTGTGCACACAACAGGGCACATGGCTGCCCAGGGGATACACTGGCATGCCCACCTCTTCTGGAAGGACACCCTTGTCCTATTTGAGCTACCAGCTGTGTCCCACCCTGGGAGTGGAATCAAGCTCCAGCAGGGAACCTGCAGAAGGCGTCACCTGTGTGCAGCAGAGCCTGCAGGCCAGACACGCGTCTGCTGAGGTATTAGGGGAGCCTTGGTAGCACCGTGGTTTAAAGTATTTGACTGCTGATGGAAAGGTGGTTGTTTAAACCCACTAGTCACTTAAAGGATGAACAATGAGGCATTTTGTTTCGGTAAGGAGTTACAGCCTTGGAAACCCCCGGGGACAGCTCCACTCTGCCCTATGGGCTGGCTCTGAGCCGAAATGGACTCGACTACAGTGGGATTTCTTGGTTCCCCTAACTTACTTGAGATGAATTTATGGAAACGTTATTGTTGTTATGTTAAGCTGAGTCAGAAGTGACTCACAGCTGACCCTCCAGCAGATTGCCAAAGGCTGTAAATCACACAGGAGGAGAATGCTTATCTTTCTCCCATGGAGCACCAAGTGAAATTCAAACCATGTACCTTTGAGTTGACAGCACAACTCCTTACCACCAGGCAACTAGAGCTGGTGATGGAAGCATAGGAAATGCATTTTCTGTATAATTCTGAAAATCACATCATGAGGTATGGGCCTCACACATGGCTGGCACAGGGTGTGTGTACACGTATACGCACATGCACACGTATGCACACTGCCCACTTAAGCATATATGTAGAGGCATAGACATCTGTAAAAGTGCATGTTACATACACAGAACACACATGCGTGCCCACATGCACACAGCACACGTGCATACACACACATATAACACAGACAGGAAGACATGCACAAACACACTCACGCACACACAGTCAGCTGTACCATGGGGCTGGTGACCTCGCTGGTCGGGGACTGCCTCTCCATAGCTGGCAGCTGGACCCTGGATCCCTCGGGGACAGCCTCACACACGAACAGCCGGGGCTCAGTCTGGTCCCAGAAGTGACTCACCGGGACATGGTTCACCAGGCTCTCGTCTGCAAAGATGCTGCTCCTGAATGACAAGAGAGTGTTTCCTGAGGGTGGGCAGGTGCAAGAGTCCTATCACAGTCCCTGGGGCCAGTTCTACAGAGAAGCCCTAACTCCAGCTCTCAGCATGCCCTGGGACAGTGTGGCTTATCTGCACATGGCCTACTCTCAGGTATGGAAACCAGCAGGGTTCCACTGCCCAGTCATCCCAACAAACTCTCCCCACAGGCCTGCTCCTGGACCAGCAGGCAGATCCTGCAGCTATGGAACCAGCCTGAAACCTGAATCCTGCTCTATGCCATCTGAAGGCTGGCTCTAGCCCCAGATGTCACCAGTGTGGCCCACAGCTGGGTCTCGGTCCCAGTTCTTCCATCTAATACCTGGGAAGTGCTGTCAGACTAAGCCAGAGGTCAGGAACAGATCAGTGCTCAGAGAAGGGGGCTGCTGTGGTCACAAAGGTTCCTGTTGGCAATGGAGGACAAAGACCCGTCCACAGGTGTCATTCTGTTGACATATTGAGTCTCTGTGTGGCTGTGCCCACCCTGGCCTGGGGTCACTGTGCCCTCAGACATACTGGTACAATGCATGAGATGAGAAAGGCTGGTGGTGTATTCCTGTGGGGACTCCGAGCACGAGTGCCAGGGAGAGGAACACAGGGAGAGCTGGGTTCTGGCCAACAGACATCACAACACAACAGTGTGCGGGGCTGGGTCACTGAGGGCTTCAACCTGGATGGCTGACAAGCAGCTGCTCTCTGAGCGTGTTGTGTGGTTATGTACCGTTGAGTTGGCACTGACTCATAGCTGACCTCTAGTGGGTTTTCAGGGCTTGCCCATCTTGCTCCCATGGAGGTGAACTTTTGGTTGGCTGCACAACTCCTCACCACTAAGCCACCTCAGCTCCCTGCTGCTTGAGTTGTTGTTTGGTGTTAGGTTCCATCAATTAAGACTCACAGCAACCCTACGAGCAACAGAGCTGAACCTTGCCCTCTGCTGTGCCATCCTTGTCTGATATCCTTGAGCTCACTGCTGCCATCACTATGTCAATCCTTCTAGTTAAGGATCTTCTTGTGTTTCCATGACCTTTCACTTTTTCCTGGGACAGGCCCCTCTTGACATATGCCTGAGGTATATGAGACAAAGGTCCACCATCCGTGCCTCTGAGAACACCCTGATTGCACCTTCTCCAAAGCAGACTGGACTGTTCTTTTGTCAGAACATGGGCTATTCAGTACTCTTCTCCAACACCACATGAAGGCATACATCCTTAGTCACTGTCCAGCTTTCAAATGCATACCCCGGAAACCAAACCCACTGCCTCCAGTGCATTTCAACTTGCAGAGTCCCTGCAGGACAGTGGAACTGCCCCATAGGATTTTCAGGGCTGTCATGTCCAGAAACAGACTGTCCCATCTTCCTCCCACTGAGAAGCTGCAGAGTCCAAACCATCACAGCGTTTTCAGCACTTAGCAGCCAACTGCTTTAACTGCGCCTATTACTTTATAAAAGAAAAAAAAAATAACAACCCTAACACTCACATTGAATCCATTCTCAATGGAAACAATGCAACAGTCTCCTTCTGTGAAGATGTACATTTCAGACCCACCAGGAGACCGTTCTACCCCATCCTGGTCACTGTGATTCAGAACTGACTTGAAGGCAGTGGGGAGGTTGTACCTAGTATTTGAGGACCAAGTTTCTCCTTGTTTCTCCTGCTTGCAGCCCTGCAGTCCCCACTCCTGTGTTCCAGCTCTGCACCAGCTTGGCTGTGAGTGGGCCCCTGTGAGCATTACTGACACCCCTCTTCCAAGGCCAGGGCAGGATAGACAAAACCCAGGCTTCCTACGACATGGCTTGTTCTGCCTTTGGGTGTTTTTATGCCATAAGTCAAATCATATGCAAATTGTATGTCAAACATTACAAGAGTATAATATCTGTGGATGCTATCTTAGCAGGAATTGGAAAAGCAAAAGAAAGGTCTTTTTTGGTAGGAATTTGGCAGAACCTATAAGAAGACAATGATTTGAGCTCTGTCCTCTGTATTACAGCCTCAACAGCCATGGTCCTCCCCGAAAGGGCTCAAGTGTCTGATGAAGAAATTCTGAATTTTATTGAGACCCAAGCCTCCCTTTGTTCTTGGCTACCCTCACAGGGTCAGTCAGTCTTCTGTGTTTTAAATCACCAGTAGCAGCTCAGGGATTTGGAGCTGGGGCCTGGTTTAGCAACAACCCTCTTGGGAGTCAAGAACTAAGTGACTCTTTCAGAATCGAAGGAAAGCCCTCTCTCGCCCAAGCTCACCTCCTGGTCTCCTGCCTGGTGAAGGAGAGCGATTCTCTCTGGTCAATCTGCCCAGTGCAGAGGTCCAAGATGGTCATCGTGTCCATTTCCACATCATAGAAACAGATCCTGGAGTCAGGGCTGCTATCAGGCTGCGGGGGAGACAGAGGAGCTCAGCAGCACCCAGACCTCAGGACTCAGGCTGTTACCCCCCACAGTCCAGAGGACCACACCACTGTCTGCCTGCCTCTCATAAAGGAACTATTCTGAACTTGATCATGAGCTGTCGTACATTCTATCCAAGTAGCTGAGGGTAATTTCAACAATCTAAGAAGATTCTAGAAAATGGTAATATGACATGATATGTGACGTGATGTTGACTGAAACAAACCAAAGCCAAACCCACTGCCACAGAGACGTTTCCGACTCAAGGCAGCCCTCCTTCGTAGGAGACTACACACCTCCCTCCCTCTCTCCCTCCGAGCAGCTGGTGGATACACACCGCCTACCTTCGGGTTAGCAGCCAGCCACCCGATACACTACACCACCAGGGCTCCTTGAGTGAAACCAGAGAGATTCAAGAGGGCAAGGACTGTACGGCCCCACATCTGTCAGATGTCCACAACAGAGGGGTATGGCCAGTGGGCACTGAGTTTATTGTAATAAAACAAAAAACACTGTAGCCAGCCAGTTGTCACCAACATCAACCCCATGTGTCAGAGCAGAACTGTGTTTCAATGGGTGATTTTTCAGTGATTGCCAGGCCTTTCTTCTGTGGTGCCTCAGGGAAGGAAGGTGAACTGACAACCTAGGGGCCAGGACATCAGGCCACAGAAGCCAGGCATGGTTTTTGAATTATGGAGCAAGGAAAGGCAGTGGACTGGCCTTCCTGAGCATGCAGGGTGTCCCTCCCTTGGCCGAGGGAATGTCCCTCCAGGGTGGCCACCTCCTTCAGGGTGGCCACCTCCTCCAGGGTGGCTGCCCAGCACTCACCTTGACAAGGAGTAGGGTGATCTTGCTCCCGTTGGCATTGCAGCGTAGAGAGGAGATTGCTCCGACGTCAGGAACCAGCTCTGCCAGATTTTTGCAGTTGCAGTGGACTTTGGCTTCTCTGTGGAGGGACAGGGCAGGTAAACTAGCCTAATGCCCAGGTTCTGTGTCAGGGTCCAGGACCTGCCCACAGGGAGCCCAGAGCCTCAAGGCACAGCACATACTGGCTGCCCCAGATGCCACTCGTGACATGTGGACTGTGGCCCAGGCCCTACTCAGACGGCTTGGGGAGGTTTTAAATGCAAAATCCATTGCTGTGAGCAAACAGAAATGCGTGCGCTTTGCCTTTTCATTGCGTATGTGATGGGGATCAAAGTCTGTCGAGCAAATTGGTTCTCCATTCAACCATTTCCACACATTGTAATTCAATTCATGACATTGATTTGATCACCACAACCTAACAGAACTCTTCCCCACGTCCCTCCTGTGTTTCTCATTTCCATTCATTCTTTCCTACCCTTTCCTGCCTTCTGAACTTTAAAAAAAAGTCAAACCTCCTGTCACTGAGTTGATCCACTGGTTTCCAAAGCTGTAAATCTTAAAGGGAAGACATTATCTTTCTCCCATGGAGCTGATGATGGATTTGAACTACGGACACTCTGATTAGCAGCCCAACACCCGGCTTATTTCTCCACCAGTGTGTCTGGGTTTCCTCCCAGGGCATATGCTGTTCTTTTGATCTCCTGCAGGTGATCGTGCTAATGAGCCTGTGTTACCTTAAAGGCCTGTCTGTCATTTGGCTAGCATGCTCTGCTGGTGCAGCCCCCCAGGGGGCTGTACTGCTAACCCACGGCTGGGGGTCTCCAGTGGAACAAATCCACCAGCAGCACCGGGGAGGAAAGATGGGTAGTCTCCTCCTGTAGAGATTTGCAACCTCTGAAATGTCTGGAAAGTCACAAGAGTTGGAACTGACAATCTGAGTTTTACTGTTTGGTTGGAAATTGAGCCACCGTTCCAGGCTTGAAGGGTGACGTAAGGGCCCTGAGCCATCTCCTCCCATTAAGATTTCTAGGCTTGAAACTCGATGGAGGGTCACCACGAGTCAGAACGGGACTGGCTCAATTGCAGCAGAGAGTTTTATATTCTTTGGGTGAAAAGGTGTTTTTTTTTCTTTTACAGAATGAATTCATTTCCAGACTTGATGGGGGACAAAGGGCCAGTGTCTCGGAGGTTCCATCAGTCTCCATAAGAACAATGAGCCTAGTCTTTTTATGACTCTGAGTTGAATATGGGTTCTCATGCCCTCCTTCATCATTCTGTAACAAAAGCAGAACATCACAAGCTCTGCTCTCCCTACATCCTTTCCTCGGTGCCCTCCTCCACCCCTCTGCCCACCCTTGTCAGTGCAAGCTGGAGCTCTTCAGGTCAGGCTGTTTTCCTCTCCATGGCATAAACAATTTACTAAACCCCCTGCAGTGAGTTTGTTTGTAGTTTGTCATAATAAAAAAATACTGTGTGGTTAGCAGCCACTCAAGGAGTCTTTCAAAGTGGTACAAGTAGTTAAATGCTGGACAACCAACAGGGAAAACAGCCTGGAAATCCAAATGAACCCAGGGGCACCTTGGAAAACAGGCTGCGGGGAAAACAGAGATGCAGGGCCGTGAGGTATCAACTTCATGGCAGCAAGCAAGGGGAAGTCTGGTATATTCTAAAAAATGCCACCTAAGTTTATGTAAAATTTTATAGAACATCTAGAAAAGACTCCTCAAAACCCAGTGGAAATGTCCCTAAGAAAACCAGGATTCCACCCCATGTTCACACCACCTCTATTCTCTTGACCAGTTGTCAACAACTTGCGAACTTCCCTCAGATGAAAGCCGCACCTTCGGGAAAGATCAAAGCTCTTGAAGTGTGCCAAGTCTGTCCCGACCACCAGAAAGCTCCCGCAGATGTCCAGGAGGCAGGGGCTGCCCTCAGCCTCCGAGAAGAGCAGCAGCTGCTTAACTGTCCCCTGTGGAGAGGAAGCGGATGGAGACTCAGAACCATGCTCCTCTGGGGAGAGGAAGTGGGTGGAGATCAGACCCCTGCGCCTCCGGGGCAAGGAAGTGATGGGAACCCAGGATGCCATTCCCTTGGGAAAAGGAAGTGGATGAGGACCCGGAACAGGGCACTGCTCCTTTGAGGAAAACGGCCAGGGATCTGGACACCACTTCTGTGGCATTCCCTGTTAAGGAGGCCTGGTGACACGGTGCTTCAGTGCTTGGGGAAAGGCCTGCTGGTCTGCTCCTGTAAAGATGACAGCTTTGCAAACCCTCTGGGCAGGTCTGTTCTTTTCTACAGGGTTGCTGCCAGTCCACATCAACGCAAAGGCTGTGGGGTTTTCTGGTTTTCAAGGAGTTCCTGAGAGCCCTGGTGGCACAGCGGGTTAGGCACTGGGCCATAACTGAAAACCAAGTGGTTCAAACTAGGGGATCTGGGGTAGAAAGATGAGGCAGTTTGCTTCAGTAGACTTCCAGCCTCAGAAACCCTAGAGTAGTTCTGTCCTGTCCTGGAGGGTTGCTGCAAGTCGGCACGAACAGGATTGAGGTTTGGAGCATGATTCCAGGAGATGAGGTCACAGACAGAGCCCAGCCTTGCTGCCCCAGCCCTGTTTAGGATGATCTTGGGGCCGTAGGCATGACATATCCACTCAGGTGGCTCTCTGAGCTCAGCTTGCATTACCCCCACCAAGGCTGTGCTCTCCGAGGTGCCCTACCTGCCACGTCCTCACTTGGACCCGGTTTGGCTCCACCGTGTACACGCTGTCCTCGTGCATGGCCAGCACTGGGGACTCACACAAGAAGGTGCCTACAAAAAAAGGTGGATGTCCCTGGGGGTCACTCACCCGCTCCTGCCCACCACTGTTCTGGCACCACCCAGCAGCTTAATGGGCTGATGTCAGCAGCAGCATCTCTCAGATAGGGCAGTAAGGCAGGGGGGCCCCAGACCAGGGACCACCAAAGCACAGCCAACAACCGGCAACTGGAGACAAGGAGAGGCTCCCATCCTCATTCATGGGGTTCCTTGCTTTACTGTAATCATGTCATAAGACAGACGGAATGCCCAGAAGGGGGCAGAGGGATGTGTCATCTGCAGGACACCAAAGAACTTGAGGAAAAGAATGAGGGCAGGGCTCCAGGCAGAGAGCTGTGTGCTCCTGGTAGTTGCAGGCACATCCCTACCAGCCCTCTTAGGGTACCCAGATTCCCTCCTAGAGCCTCATTAGTATACAAGCCCCCATCCACAGGCCCCTTGGCATGCACAGATTCTTGCCAAGTTCCTGTGAGTGCACAGGCCTGTGTCCTTGTTGGTGCACAAACCCCAACCTGTGTCCCCTCCAATGTGGACCAGCCCCCACCTGCGGTGCGCAGTGAGGTTCCTGAAGGCTCAAAGATTACCACCTGCTTCCCATTCCAGACGGCCACTGCATCCTGCAGGGAAGACAGAGACCAAGAAGGACGTCAGGGGAATGTGTCCCCTGGAATCCTCAGTAAAATGTGTCCCTCTACTGCCTCCGTTCCGCTCTCCCATCAGCCTTCATCACCTTTGTGGCGAAGACTCCACTGATATGCACGTCGGTGCGCAGGCTGTAGGTGGTACTGGACGCCAGGAAGTCCACATGCAGCACGCTGGAGGACAGCTGCACTGCTGCCACCTGCTGGTAGAAGTGCGCAGCCATGGCCTGCTCACTCAGGATGACCACTGCGTTGATGTTGTTCACCGCCAGCAGGCTCTTCCGGGACCCCCACTGCACATGTGGGTGCAAAGAAAGAGGTGTTAGGTGTACTCACAAACAGGAGATCAAGGTGGCCACTGTGCCTTCTGCTCAGAGAGATTTCCGTAAAGGTAACTGGCGAGCATGGGGCTTGGGTAAGGCTGAAAGTCAGCAAACGAGCGGATGACACTCAATGAGAGGCTGGCACAGAGGCTGCAACCACAATGAGACAATTAGTCTGTGGGCCACTCTGGCGGTCCTCGGGTTTGGTAGTTGCAACACGGTCCTTCCCTTGAGAAGGCCTGATGTAGTGTGGTCATTCTCCTGATGGGATTTACAGTTGAAGGGGAGCTCCATGAGTATCTAAAGAAGTCTAGGGGATCTTCAGTCTGCATCTGGCTCCTGGCCTTTATAGTTTCTGCAGGACCTCCGGGCCTGGGATACATCAGTTTCTGCAGCTAGATGCCTGAGACTTGTCAGCCTCTGAACCTGCCTGAGTTATGCCTTTTACATAAATATCTCTTGGTGGTGGTGGTGGTTGTTATGTGCCACCAAGTTGACTACGACTCATAGCGGCCCTGTTCAAAATAGCTCTTAACACTGCTCTATCCTGAGCCAGTCTCACTCTCTGATGCACCTACCCTCATTGCCCCAGTTATTGTGTCAATCCATTTCATCTGGAATCTTCCTCTCCTGTGCTGTTCCTCGACCCATGCAAAGCATATCCTTCTCCAGAGACTGGCCCTCCTGGCTATACACCCATAGTATGTGAGATGGAGTCTCAAAAAGATCTCTTTACAAATTTTAATTTGTAAAAAATATCTCTTTACAAATATATAAATGTAATATGTACTTCCCCCATTGGTTTTGCTTAGTTGCTTTTGCTTCTCTAGAGAACCCAGCCAAAGAGAATGAGCTTAAACTCAGCAATGACTTAAAAAATGACCCAGCACCTGGCACTGTTTACTGCTGCTGTGCATGTGTCACTAGAAGTCTGAACAGGCTGGACAACACCTAACACTAACAATTCCTTAAAGAGGGAAAAGGTCTTTGCCCCTGGAACTGAACTCCCTTCTCTGACACAATCACTGCCAAACGAAGCTCTATAAGGTAAACTATGATCCCCATGACACACTCAGTCCTTAGAACACTCAACCACACAGGATCACAAAGGCAGTACTTTCCCAGGGACAAAGCTCAGAGGGAGTAAAGGAAGGGAGAAGATGGAAGGATGAATGGAAGACAAGAACTACAGAGAATGGGAGGACTGCTGATACAATGTGGGGATTGTAATCAATAGCACAAATCAAATAAGCAGAGCAGTCGAGTGTAATATCAATCTGCTCTGTCAATTTTCATTAAAATCACAACAGAATGTGTAAACAAAAAGTTTTAAAAACAAAGATATCATTTTGACCAAGGTGCACCTGACTCAAACCAAGGCTGCTTATGGGGTTGCCTCATCGGCATGTGAATGCTGGACAATGAAGACTGAGGAACAACTGATACTTTTGAATTGCGGTGCTGGTGAATAATACTGAATAGACTATAGACTGGCAGAAAAACAACCAAGTGCAAGAAGTGCAGCCAGTGTGCTGCTTAGAGGGTGGTGAAGCTTCATCGAATCTGCTTGGGCATGCTATCAGGCTCACCGACTTAAAGGGTCAGTGAAAAAAAGCTGTCCCTCAATGAGATGGACTGGCACAGTGGCCACAACCATGGGGACAAATGGTTGTGAGGATGGCACAAGGCAGGGGGGTGTTGCACATGTGGTCACGGGGAGTGGGAAATGTGCTGTTACATTGTGGGGATTACAGTCAATGCTACAAATCAACAATGTGTGTGAATCACTGACTGGAACACCCACCTGTTCTGTAAACTTTCACTGAACTGACAATAAATAGTGAAACAACACACACACACACACACACACACACACACACACACACACACACACACGGTCTTAGGTTGGATTACTGACAACACAGGCAGAAGGCGCTCCCACAAGGCCTCACCTTAATCTGTTTGATGTTCCCCTTCAGTTCAGTCGGAGTCTGCAGAGCCCACCTGTCCTTCCCCTCTGCCCTGAGGCTGCTTGGGGGACCTGGTGCTTTTCGCCACATGCTGACGCGCCCTCTGTCAGTGCCAGCTGCCAGAAGACCTGTGGATGAGGACAGGGCTCATCTCAACCCAGAGAAAACTGAGGTCAGCAAAGACTCCAGAGAATACTTCTGATCAAAAGAGGGGAAATGTAGAACACCATTTCCAAATATCATGGAATTTAGACTTTCGAAGCCAAGGAGGCTAGTGAACTCTGAAACTATTACATTAAAATAATCTTTCAACCTTAAATAAAAAATATCCCCTGAAGTCTTAAAAGCAAACAGGAGATTAGCTTAACTAGTCAAGAATGCCTGGGGGAGCTCTGGTGGCCTAGTGGCAAGAAGCTGCACTGCAATCTCAGAGGTACATGGTTCGAATCTATCAGATGCTCTGCCGGAGACGGAGGGGCAATCCCCTCCTGTACCAGTCAGATCTGATTTGATGGTACACACAAAACAATAATTAAAAAATAAGTACATAAATAAAAAGAATGCCTGCCTTACCCTGGAGGACATTATGCTGAGTGAAATATCTCAGTCACAAAAGGACTGCATAGTCCCACTGTTGTAGAATAGGACTGACATCATCAGGGTTGGGATGAGACTGAGAAAAATTGGATAAATTATACTGCATTGATAAAGTATACTGCATTGAAACATATGAGGGAAAGAACAGTTTAAAAGTGATATATGATTGGGTATTATGGTTATGACAAGAGTCCAGAATGAAGGTTGCATAGTGGAGTGTACTGGGGAGGGGGGCAGATTGTATGCCAATGAAGAAATTTTTCTTTTACTTTTCAAAGAGAAGAGCAAACTGGGGAGGGGGGGCGGTGGGCAGGGAGAAAAATGCAACAATGAATGAATGGAAATCCCAAAATCTCTGTAAACATTCATTAAAATAAAATAATTTTTTTTAAAATGCCTGCCTTGAACATCATGCTCTTTTACAATCAATGTATGTTGTTGTTATGTGCCTTCAAATCAAATACAATTAATAGTGATGCTTTGAACAACTTTGAGACCTGCACTTGCCCTGTCCTGTGCCATCCTCATGATCTCCAACATGCTCGAGCCCGCTGTTAGTTCCTGTGTCAATCCACCTTGAGGGTCTTCCTCTCTTTTGTCGATCCTCTACTTTTCTTAGCATGTCTCTTTCCAAAGACTGGTCCCTCTTGACAACATGGCCAAAGTATGTGAGATAAAGTACTCTAAGGAGCACCCTGGCTGCATTTCCTCCAAGTCAGACTTGTTCTTCTGGTAGTCTGTGGGATATTCAGTATAATGGGCTTGTGTATGATGGAGATCATGACAACTGCACAGAATAGGATGAGGTTTGGTTCATGGTGTTGCTGTGCATCTTAGCTGGCTTGACAGCACCCTAACAACAACAACAACACGTTGCATGTGGTTATTGTGTTTATGGTGGATGTGCATGTGTATTCATATATATGTTTTTGTCTGTTTCTCTGTGTGTGGTATTGAGACAGGATAGATTCTGCTTTAAAATTTAGAATACAGATTCTGAAAAAGCAGTCCCTGCATTTTGAGCTGAACCAGTCCAGGTACCAGCTTAAAACTTCTGGTTTTACACTTCAGGTTAAGGACACCCTCTCCAAGTCATCACAGGGTCCAGGCACACAACCTACATGAACTTTCAACTCCCTGTCATTGAGTTAGAAGTGACACATAACCAATCCACCAGCATTGATCTTATTTTTTTGCTAACCAATTCCCTTAGCAGGTAGCCTGATTTTTGCTAGGCTGCTTCTTGTTGTTGGTTAGGTGGAGTTGACTCCAAATCACAGTGGCCCTATAGTGGCCTATATGGTGCCCTTTCCTGCACCATCATCACAATCTCCACCTGCCCAAACCTACCAGCTGTGGCGGTCATTGTGTCGAGCTACTTCATTGAGGGTCTTCCTCTCTTTAACTGCTCCTCTATCTTCCCAGCATGACGTCTCCCTCCTTGGAGGGAGACAAGGTTCCTCTTGAAGTTATATGTTGTTGTTGTTGTTATGTGCCATCGAGTCGCTTGCGACTCATAGCGACCCTATGTACAACAGCCCTAAACTGTGCTCTGTCTTGTGCCAATCGCACTGTTTCCAAAACACCCATCCCAATCGCTCCAGTCACTGAATCAATCCACCTCATAGAGGGTCTTCCCCTCCTGTGCTGTCCCTCCACCCTCCCAAGCATGATGTTCTTCTCCAAGGACCGGTCTCTCCTTACAACAGTCCAAAGTATGTTAGACGGAGCCTCAGAATCCTTGCTTCCAGGGAGCCGCCCAGTTTAACCCTCTCCAGGATGAATCTGTTTGTTTTCCTAGAAGTCCATGGTACCCTCAATACTCTTCTCCAGCACCACAGCTCAAAGGCATCAATTCTCCTTCCGTTCTCCTTACTCATTTATATATATAGTCATTTAGTTATATATACCAAGTAAATGAGACAAAGTTTCACCATCCTTGCCTCCAAGGAGCACCCTGATTACACTTCCTTCACGGCAGATTTCTGTCAAGATAGAATATCTCTAGGCTTGTTGTTGCTATGTGCTGCAGGTCGCCTACGATTCATGGCAACCCTAAGTACCACAGCTCTGAAGCCTGTCCTGTCCTCAGCCAGTCGCACTGACTCTGACATACCTACTCCCCAGTTACCCTAGTTACTGTATCAGTCCATCTCATCTGGGGTCTTCCTCTACTGTGCTGTCCCTCCACCCTTCTGAGCATGAAGTCCTTCTCCAAAAACTGGTCTCTCCCAGCCACGTGCCAAAAGTATGTGAGATGGAGTTTTAAAATCCTAGCCTCCGAGGAGATACTTGGTTTCACCCTCTCCAAGACAGACCTATTTGTTTTCTTGGCGGTCCATGATATGTTCAAGACTCTTCTCCAAAACTATAACTCAAATGCATCAATTCTTCTGTCATCCTTAGTCAATGTCCAGCTCTCTGATTCATAGCAAGTGATTGTGAAGACCATGGCCTGGATCAGGCACACCTTAGTCTCTAGACTGACATCTTTGTTTCTCAGTACTCTGGACAGCAGATTTACTTAATGCAATTAATCTTTTTATTTCCTGACTGCTGGTATCAAGGGTGTTGATTGTGGAGCCGAGCAAGCTGTAACTGTTAACCTCAATCTGTTGTCCATCTATCATTGTGCTCACCAACTGGCGCAGTGATGAGAATCTTTGTCTTCTTGATGTTGAGCTTCAATCCATATTGAAGACTACAGTCCTTGACCTTCTGCAGCAAGCGTCTCAGGTCTTCCTCAGTTTCAGCAAGCAAGAGTGTGTCATCTACATAATGTAGGTTGTTGATGAGTCTTCTTCCAATTCTGATGTTACATTCCTCCTCATAAAGCCCAGCCTCCTGAGTGATCTGTTCTGCACATACATTGAAAAGGTATGGACACAGGACACATCTCTGATGTACTCCTGTCCTGATTTTGAATCATGCAGTGTTTCCCTGCTCTGTTCCAAGTACAGGTTTTGCATAAACACAATCAAGTGTTCTGGGATCCCCATTCTCTTCAAGGTTGACCACAATTTGTTGTGATCATGCAGTCAAATGCCTTTGCATAGTCGTTTCTGGATAATCTTCAGCAGGATTTTGCTTGCATGTGATTTGGGTGATATTGTATGATAACTTGCACACTCTGTTGAGTCATCTTTTTGTAAAATCAGAATAAGTATGGATCTCTTCCAGGCAGTTTGCCAGGTAGTTGTCCTCCAGATTTCTTGGCACAACCTCATGAGCATAGCCAGGGAAGCATCTGTTTATTGAAATATGTCAATTGGTATTCCATCAATTCCTGGGGCTTTATTTTTTGCCAAGTCCTTCAAAACAGCCTGAACTTCCTTCTTCATCATCATTGCTCTTGATCTTATGTTATTTCTTGAATTCTTCTGTGTCAGGCAGTTTTTGGTACATTGACTCTGTATATTCCTTCCATCTTCTTTTTTTTTAATGTATTTTTTCCTTTTTTCCCTTCTTCTTTTAATAATCATTCAATATTCTTCCCAGACTTACTTCCTTAAAACTTAGCCTGAAGCTAAACCTGTTCAAATCAGCATCTCGTGTCTAAGGAATGACCTCAAACAAGCAGTAAATCTACCTATGTTGTTGTTAGCCCTATTGGCCCAGTGGTGAGGACTTTCTGTTTTCTTGATGTTGAGATCCAATCCATATTGAAGGCTGAAGTCTTTGATCGCCTGCAGCAAATTATTCAAATCCTCTTCTGTGACGCAGAATCACAAAACTGTGCTCCACATTGTGTGCGCACCACCCCATAATAACTGAGTCTCTTGGCATCATGTGGCCCAGAAGCCTCCATAATGGGATCCATTCTGAAAGACCAGTTGCTCAAGCCCCCAATTTATCATAACTATTCTATGCTGGCAAGTTACCAGAACTCACCACCTCCTCTCATAAGTAAACATGGTATAATTTCCCATTTCACTCACTTTACTATTCTTACAAAGAGAAGAACCCTAAAATTGACAGGGGAGTCCTAAAATAGTATGTGTGGTGTGTATGTATATGGTGTAGATGAGGGAGAGGTATATGTGTGGAGAGTGTGTGATGGGTTTGTGGGGTGGTGATTTGTACATGTACAGTTGTATGTGGAGTGTATGATGTGTATGTATATGGTGCGTGAGGTCTATGGGATATGGGTGTGATATGAGTGGTAATAATGAGTGGTCTGTATATATGGGAAAAGTGTCTGGTGTATGATTTTGTGCAGAGTGTATTTATGTATTGGGTGTGAATGTGTAATCTGTGAAGTATATGTATACTGCACATGTGTGTGTGTGTGTGTAGTGGTGTGGTGTGTGGTATGTGGCGAGTGGATGTATATATGTACCAGGAGTGTGTGTGTGGCTGTGTGGTGTACAATGTGGACGATGGATGTATGTATTTATGAGGAGTGTGTGTGGTGGGTGGTGGGTGGATTTATGTAGGTATAAAGAGTGTGTATGGTGTGTGGATACATGTATGTATGTATGAGGAGTGTGTGTGGTGGGTGGATGCATGTATGTATAAGGAGCGTGTATGTGGTGTGTGGTGTGCAGATATGTATGTATGAGGAGTGTGGTGTGTGGATGTATGCATGTATGAGGAGTGTGTGTGGTGGGTGGTGGGTGGATGCATGCCTGTATTAGGAGTGTGTGTGTGGTGTGTGGATGTATGCATGTATGATGAGTGTGTGTGTGTGGCTGTGTGGTGTTCGGTGTGCAGATGGATACATGTATGTGAAGTGTTATGTTGAGTTGCTTTTGTCATCTCCCCATGCCCTGGGGGAGCCGGACCTTGTCCACCTGGCTCTCTGCTGCCCCCCAGTGCTTGAACCACAGTGAGCCGATCTACTGAAAACAAAACCGAACCCTCATGCTGTAGATTTGGACTCATAGTGGCCCCATGTGACAGGGTAGAAGAGCACTTGATGGCATTTTTTAGTAATGATGCCAGGTGCAGATTACTGGGCCTTTCTGCCAGGCCGGCTGGGTGGGTCAACTGTTGAGGACAAGCTGTCTGCACCGCCTGGCCTCTCACATGCTAGTGTTAGCACGGGCTCAACAGCTGCCTGTTTTCCCTGCCCTTTGTGAGGGTGTGCATTTGTATGCACGCACGTGTCTTTATGTGCTCATGTTCACACTTGTGCACACGTGCACTTGTAGGGAGATGTGCGTTTTTGTCTGTGTGCATGCACAAATGTTTCATGTATGTACCTGTGGGGGTTCAGGGGTGTGTGGACTTGTGCATGAAGTGCATACTTCTCATATTGTATTTCTGGAGGACTTCGGGAGGGACTGGTGGCCAAGTGCATACACTCGCCGACCACACACAAGGCCAGATCCATAGCCTGCATGTGGAGGACAATGCTTTCCTGCCAGTTCTGGGCCTCCATGGACTTGACTTGTGCTGCTGTCACCACACTTGCCCTGCAGCCCTGGTCCACCCCATGCAGCTGGCTCCAATTCCCTTGCCAGCCAGCAAGGAAGGCTCACCTTTGCCTCTGCAGTAGGAGACACAGTTAATATTCTCTCCATTCTCAAAGCCAAACTTCACATCTGGACTCAGCACATAGTTCTCGCCTTGTTCCGAGTCCCAAAATCTACTCAGTAAGAAGGGGCAGAGGAGGGCTGGTGAGAGCACACTTCAACTCAGAAGGCGTCATCTGCCTGTGGGATGAGACTACAACCACCAGGAAAAACGACCACCCTCAACCGAGAAGCCTGGCTCACCTGAGCACAGCCTCACCAATGGCTGTCACCAGCAGGCTGCCCTCGATCAGGGCAACATCCGCCTGGCAGCCTGTCTTCCCACTGAGCTTGACCTGCAGGAGAGGCGCAGGCTGAGGAGGCGCTGGATGCTGGTAGTGAATGCATTTTGAAGCATCTAGACTCCAAGTTCCATGGCTGCCCCTATGAGGTGGAGGGGTCTCCAGGAACCTGTGGCTTTGGGACCCTGCTACTGGGGGGGGCTGTACATGTCCCCCAAAAAAGACATGTTGAAGTCCCTGTGCATGCAACTCTGTGTGGGATAGGATCTGTCTCTGCAGACTCTGTGAGTTAAACTAATGTGAAGTCACCCTGCAGCAGGGTGGCCTAGTGCCACTGAATGGGTTCCTTATAAAGAGGAGACGACACACAGACACCACGGAGGGTGCCGCATGACCCTGGAGGCAGAGACAAGGACGAAGAGTCTACAGCCAAGGATTTCAGGCAACCATTGAACAGAGAAGAAAAAGTGATACCCTCCCCCAGAGCAGCAGAGGGAGTGTGCACAGCTTGCTGCCACCCTGATTTCAGACTGCAGTCCCTGGAACTTTCCAGAGCACACTCATCCATTGTCTCAGCCTCCATTTGTGTCCTGATAGCAGAGGGGTTAAAGTTGCTAAATGAATAGTCAGTAGTTTGGACCCTCCAGCAAAGTGAGGCAGTCTGCTTCTGTAAAGATTTAGAGCCTCGGAAACACGTTGGGGTGGTTCTGTTCTGTCTACAGGGCTGCTGTGAACCGGAACAATGAGGCAAAAGTGGACAAGGATTGTGGTCCTCAGTGGCAGTGCCCTGGGCCCACCTGTCCTCACCCACCTTTATGAGTTCTTTGGCTTCACCCTCGGGTGTCACTGTGTACAGGGAGAGAACCAGGGTCTCTGTCACCACCAACAGCGCCTCTCGCTTCTCGATGTAGAAGAGTGATTGCACGGGGCTGTCCATGGATGCCACTCGGGCCGTCTTGCCCTTCTCATCCACATAGTGCACAGTCCCTGCAGGACAAAGTGGGGCATGATGTGGGGGGCAGCTCCCTGAGCCATTCCATGTCTCAATTCTTATTAGGATTGTAGAATAAGAGCCCTGTTAGTGATCACTTGGTGGGTACCAGGTGATCACAGTAGGATTGAAAAGGGCACCTTGATGTCTCTGTCAGAACAAAGTAATGTAGCTTTCTGAATACCAGGTACAAACACATAACAGCTGGGCTCCTGGGTAACCCCAACATACTGTGGGGCCCTGCTGGAACAGTGATTCAGTGTCTGGTTGCTAACTGAAAGGTCAGCGGTTTGAGTCACTAAATTCGATAGGAGAGATCTGATGATCTGCTTCCACAAAGCTATCCTGTGGGGAGCCTGTGGGCAGTTCTACTCAGCGCTCTGGAGCCACCTTGCGGAGGAACAGACTGGACAGCAATGGAAAACTATTTAGGGGCAGCAGGCTTTTGCGAGGCCAGACATGGCTGTCGCTTGCTGCTGGCTCACTTCTTTTTTTTTTTTTACAATATTTTTTTTAAATTTTTGTTTTATTATTTTGTGTGTGTGTGTGTGTGTGTGTGTGTGTGTGTGTATTGTCAAATCAGATCTGACTGGTACAGGAGGAGATTGTTCCTCCTTCTCCAGCAGAGCATCTGGTGGATTTGAACCACTGGCTCACTTCTGTTCACTCAGTTGCTCTTCTGTAACACCCACTAGGGTACTCTTAGGGTTTGGGGACACTGGAGGAGTCTTAAACGGAGGCATAAGCCCCTAAGCCTCCCACTGCATGGTGCTGAGCCTCAAGGTTACCCTGCCGCTGCCTGGGGTTTGACTTTGTAAGTAAGCCTTTCGTAAACTTTGTCATAAACCTGGAGTTGCCACACTTGTTCTTCTATTTATTGGTCTCCCCTATATTTGGAGGCAAATTTAGTGTTACTTGTCTCTAAACTGGTCAGGGCATTCTGATGGTGCAGTGTGTTATACGTTGGGCTGCTAATTCAAAGGTTGCTAGTATGAATCCAACGGCCACTCTATATGGCACTCATTAGGAAGTCTCTTCCCATAGAGATTCACAGCCTGGGAAATCCTGTGGGGGTCACCTCCTCTCTCCTGCAGGGTCTCTGTGAGTTGAAACTGACTTGAGTGCAGCTGGGTGGGGCTTCCAGTTTGGCCAGTGCCCAGGCAAACAACAACAGCTAGTTTACCATTCTACAGCCATGTGTTCTTTTTAGCTGAAAGGTCATTACCAGGGACCTCTACAGTCCCGACATCCCGTCCTCATGACGTGGGGTGGGTTTCTCACCATCTATCAAGCTGACAAAGAAGGACAGTCCCTCCTGAGGGCCCATCTTCAGGAAGCTCCCGAAGCCACTCTTCCTCCAGTTGAACATGTCCAGCGCCTTCTCGTCACCACTCACAGCAGCTTTGGCCAACTGCACCAGGTCCCTAAAAGTAAAAGAGTGCCATATGGTGTGATAGGCATACGGGAAAGGGCTGGGAGTGCAGACTGGCTGCATGCAGCCCCTCTGCTGTGGCACATGACACCGACACTTACTCGCCAGGTGGAGGCAGCCGAAAGATGCAGTGCGTCAGGTGCTTTCTGTACTCGTGTTTCAGCAAGGGTGTCCCTTGAACTCGGCCTCTCTGGTCCAACCTCCATAACAGCAGGGCACCGAGCTGCAGAGACCCAACAGCAAGCGTGAGGTGGGGCCAAGCAAGATAGAATGCAAGAGACTGCAGGTAGGGGAGAGAATGAGTGAGTGAGGACTGATCAGGAAGGCAGGACACAATACGGGGTGACCATCATGGCATGACCAGCAAAGGAAGATAAGGAGAGAAGTGCAGGAGAGTCACAGGCAACAAAGGTACATACTATCACGTGCATAATCCTTCACTATCAGTGTCAGGGCTGGAATTGTGTCCCCCAAAATACACATATGTAATGACAAAATGTGGAAGCTATGTAACAACCCCCAATGTCCAATGAGCTGATAAACTAGATAGTTGTGAAAAGATTAAAGGTGGAACCCAGCATCCCTTAATTCCATCATAATAAGAGAAGCTTCCCTACGATGTGACTTGTAAGATAAAAGAGGGAAGGAATATGGTTCAAATCCACCAGATGCTCCACTGGAGAAGGCACGGCCTTCTGTGCTGGGCAGTTCGTTGACACCAATGAAGGCCAGGATGCATGGGGATCTTGAAGCAAAACCTGGTCTACAGATGCTAAAGAAAACAAGAGCCTTCCTCTGGAACCAAAAGGGAGAGAAAGAGAAAGACAGAGAGAAGAATGGAGGGAGAGAAAGAGAGAAAAAATCTTCCTCCAGAGCCGGCATCCTGACTTTGGACTTCTAGCCTCATAAACTGTGAGAAATGAAATTCTGTTAAAGCCATCTACCTGTGGTATCTGTTACAGCAGTAACTAATTATGATAGGGATTGAATTGCATCCCCAAAAGGCACATGTTGATTTTACTAGTCTATTATTCTCGGTGTTTATATTGTAACTCCTTACCCCTGTTATGGTGGCAGGATTAGAGCAGGTAAACAATGATATGAATCTCTACTTAGTCAGCACAGATGTGACTCACTAATGATCAAAGATCAGACGGGCTGTGGGATGACATCAGGGACATCATACATAAAGAAAGATCATTAAAAACACAGGAAAGAAATAAAAATACCAAAACGGACATCAGCAGAAACAAAACCGGCTCGACTATGGAGAGAAGCTAAAGCAAAAGGAAGAAATGAAAAAGAAATACTGTTCAAAAAAGGATTTTAAAGACAAAGACAAAGCTAAGAAATGTAATAAAATATGCAGAAAGTGGTGGCTCTGGTGGTCTAGTGGCAAGAACCTGTGCTGCAATCCTGAAGGTGAGCAGTTCGAATCCACCAGATGCTCCACTGGAGAAGGCAAGGCAATCTCCTCCTGTGCCAGTTGGAACCGATTTGATAGAATACAACAAGTAAAAAAAAAAATAATAATAAATAAATCTGAGAGCTGAAGTTAGAAAAACAAAGGGAATATTTCATTCAACATTTCTCAAGGAAAGAATTGAAGGGGGGAAATCAAGTCTTCAGTTGTAATACTGAAAATCCTATGGGCAAAATATTGAATAATGCAGGAATAATCCAAAGATGACACAAGGAACACACAGCCACTGTACCAGAAAGAATTGCTTGACACTGAAACATTCAGGAAGTGTCCTATGGTCAAGAGGCAATGGCATTGAAGAAAGAAGCCCAAACTGCACTGAGACCAGCAAAATACAGGGCCCTAGGAATTGAGGAATGTAAGTTGAGGCATTTTAACAAATAGAGCAGCTCTCGATGTGCTCACTCATCTGTACCATGAAATTTGGAAGACAGGGTCCACCCACTGGAGGAGATTTAAATTTATGCATACTCCAAAAAAGGTAACCTAAACAGAATGCAAAAATCATCAACCAGTATCATTAATATCACACTCAAGTAAAATCTTCCTGAAGATTATTTAAAATTGCCTGGAACAGCACAATGTCAGACAACCACCAAAAATTCAAATTGGATTCAGAAAAAGCTGTGGCACAAAGGATATCATTGCTGATGTCCGGTGGATCTTAGCTGAAAGCAGAGAAAACCAGAAAGATGTTTAATTTTAATTTTGTTGACTCTGTAAAGGCATTCAACTGTGTGAATCATAATAAATTGTGGATAACATTGCAAAGACTAGGAACTCTAGAACACTTAATTGTGCTTATATGAAATCTGTACATAGAAAAGGCAGTTGTTCAAATAGAACTAAGGGTGATTTAAAATCAGAAAAATGTGCATGAGGGTTGTATCCTTTCTCCATATCTATTAAATCTGAATGCTGAGCTAATAATGCAGAAGTTGGACTATATAAATAAAAATCTGGCATCAGAATTGGAGGAAGACTCATTAACATACATTAGGCAGATGACACAACCTTGCTTTTACAGAAAGTGAAAGAAAATTACTTAAGAAAATTAAAGACTACAGGCTTTAATGTGGATTAGACTTCAAAATTAAGAAAACAAAATCTTAAAAATAAAAAGAAACCAAAACCTTGATTGTTGTTGTTGTTGTTGTTATGTGCCGTCGAGTCGCTTGCGACTCATAGCGACCCTATGTACAACAGCCGTAAACCCTGCTCTATCCTGTGCCAACCTCACTGCCTCTGACACATCCATCCCAATTACCCCAGTCACTGAATCAATCCACCTCATAGAGGGTCTTCCCCTCCTGCGCTGTCCCTCCACTCTGCCCAGCATGAT
>NW_006400100.1:334772-336702 GCF_000299155.1 Elephantulus edwardii | reverse complement strand
ATTAGTGTTCAAGGCCTCAAACCTGTTCCTGAGATGATTCTGAAATTCAGGTGGTATGAAATTAAAGTCATATTTTGGCTCCTGTGGATTCGGTTTAATTTTCCTCAGCTTCAGCTTGAGCTTGCACATGAGTAGTTGGTGGTCTGTTCCACAATCAGCTCCTGGCCTAGTTTTCACAGCTGATATTGAGCTTCTCCAGCGATTTTTTCCACAGATGTAATCAATCTGATTCCTATGCATACCATTTAAGAGACATAAAACCTTGATGGCTGGGCCAATTAAGTATCATCATGATGAACAGAGAAAACATTGAAGTTGTCAAAGATTTAATCTTATTCAGATCCACAATCAACATTCATGGAAGGAGTAATCAAGAAGAAAGTTAGAAATAAACAAAATAAATAAACACTGCAATTAAAAAAAACCCAAAACAAAAACAAGACACATGGCATTGGGAAAACCAACTACTAAAGACCTTTTCCAAGTAGTCAAAAGCAAAGATGTCATTTTGAGGAGTACATCTTAATCAAGCCAAGGTATTTTCAATTACTTCCTAGGCATGTGAAGGTTGGACAAGGAGTAAGGTAGAATGAAGAATTATTGATATCTTTGTCTTTTGGCTTTTTTCTTTTCTTTTTTTTAATTATTGATATCTTTGAATCATGTTGCTGGAAAAAAGTACTGACTACACCATGGAGAAACAATCTGTCTTGAAAGAAGGGCCGCCAGGGTGCTCTTTAAAGACTGGACTGGAGAGATGATCTCACATACATTGGGTACATTATCAGAAGAAACAAGTCCCTAGAGAAGGACATCATGCTTAGAAAAGTAAAGGGTTAATGAAGGGACAAAGACTCTCAGATGGACCGATGGAGCATCTGCAGCATTGGGCCCAGGCAGCAGAGATATGGCTGGTGGGGGACCAGGCTGGGTTTCATTCTGCTGTGCATGAGATCACTATGAGTCAGTATTGACAATTTAGCACCTAATAACAACATTTTCCCATGTTAAGATCAATAAAGACTTCCAGAATCCCCTCCAGCAGTGGCAGTGGCCAGGAGGACTCTGCTCACCTTGTCCCCGGACACCAGGAAGTACCCGCTGGTGCTCCAGGTGAGGATAGTGACCTCTGCTGTGTGCGTCGGGGGCACGGCGTGTTGCTCCTTGTCCTGCTTGTTAAATAGGACCACTTCCCCCGTCTCCCAGCCAACGGCCAGAACCAGCCGCGTTGGGTGCCAGCACAGGGATGTCACTTGGCAGGACCGCTCCATGTGTGTGTCTGGCACGCACTCACCCTGTGTGGAGGAGAACAGAGGGACACTCCTGCTCAGGATGATAGTAGCTGGCCAGCTGGGGAAGGGATATTAGCTAGGAGAGAGAGTGCCAAGGCCAGTGTCATGGCCACCCCTTGGGAAAGAGCAGACTCTCCTGGAGGATTTTCTCAGCTGTTAGCCTTTCTCCTGTGGAGCTGCTGGCTGACCTTTGACCTCTGACCTTTCAGATAACAGCCCAGCACCACCAGATGCCTCCACATTCGGACTTCTATTACATTAGGAACTTTGACCTCCATGAGAAGTGGCAATGGGTGTCAAATGTTTTCATCATGAATACCCTAGGCTTTAGGGATCTCATCACACACATAAACCCACACCCACACTCATCACAAATATGTAATACCATACACACTGTACACGTCTCTCCCCACAATACCACATCAGACACACCCCACACACATACGTATACCAGACACGTCATATACACACACACACCCCTCCCTACACCACCACACTATACACACATATCCCCCATATATACATATATATACACAAATATACACAAATACACACACATCCCCACACCACCATACAGTGCACATACGCATCCCTTATACTATATACACACACACACACACACACACACACACACACAC
>NW_006400100.1:315269-334382 GCF_000299155.1 Elephantulus edwardii | reverse complement strand
CACACACACACACACACACACACACACGTAATATAGTGATATATATTTAATTATTATATATTACATAATAAAACAGGCTTGAAAGCAGGAGTAGCATCCACTTCCAAAAAAAAAGCTTGCCTCCAGAAACTGTGACTTTGCAGAAGATGAAAGTTTTGTGTAAGACTTTTGTTCATAGGGTCCCCATGGTTAATCTATGACTCTTCAACACTTAACAACAACAACAACAACAACACGGTGTTATGAGGGGGAAGGCATTCATAGGGTCGCTATGAATCGTCTACAACTCAACGGCACCAAACAACAATGACAACAACAACGACAGAGAGAGCTATGTTGGTCTAGTGGAAAGGAAGTTATGCTACCAAGCCGAAGGTGGGTGATTTTCATCTACAGCCCTCAGCCAGGTTCAAATTGTTTTATTGTCAAACATTCTTCTAGGTGGTATAGCACTGGTCTGTGCGTTGCTGTACAGAGGAAACTTGTGGTTGCTGTGATGCTGAAGACTGTGACAGTGATGTGCCAATCGTGGTAATGGGTACCCACGGTGGACAGTGTTGGCTGGAGCTTCCCGACTAAAACAAACCTGGAAGCAGGAGCGCCATCCACTTCCAAAATGGCTTGCCTCCGGAAACTCTATGTACGAACAGTGCTCAGGCTGTTCGTTCATTCATAGGGTCGCATGAGTCGTCTACGACTCGACGGCACCAAACAACAACAACATTATATATATACCACATATACCACACTAGAAACACACCCACCACAACACATGACATGCACCATCCACATCACCACACTACACACAACATACATATACCAGAGACACCATACAGACACTAACCTCTCCCCACCACACAACACACATACTCCCACATACATATATCCTAGACTCACCACACACACACCCCATACACACACCGAGTACTACATTACACACACTCTGTACCGCACATACATATATGCCAAACACTCAACACACACATCTCCCACACCACCACATACTAAACACACCCGCAACCACCACACCACACACATTCTTCACACCACATACGCTATACCACACATACATATACCAGACACATCATGCAAATACCTATCTGCCCAAAAGACCACACTACACACCTACATACTCCACCTAAGATGATGACCCTACTCGACTGACAACAGAGGCTGAATACTCACCTGCTCTAGATAAATGTCTACACTGCCCCCTGTGGTGGGGCTGAGGGCAGCCACTGCCAGGAAGGGGTGGATGGGATGCCAGGCCATGTGGGAAAATGAGCCAGTGGAACAGGGGGCTTCAATAAGGTGATCAATGTAGAGAGCCATGGCGAAACTGGACGTGGAGATGCAGCACTGAGGGCTGTGAACAAAGACATGATAAGTGGGACTCGAACTGTGGAAGGGAGCCCTGGGGGCGCCATGGCTAAGAGCCTGGCTGCAAAACCAAAGGTTAGAGGTTCAAACCCACCCAACAGCCCAGCAGGGGGAAAATCTGTTCATCTACGGTGAAGAGATTGAGATTGTTCACAGCTTTAGTTTGCTTGGCTTCACAGTCAACACTCTCAGCACCAGTAGCCAGAAAATTAAAAGATGTATTGCGATGGGAAAGTCGGCGGTTAGGGACCTCTCCAAAGTACTAAAGAGCAATGGTGTCTTTCTGGAGACTAAGGTGCGTCTGATACAGGTCATGGTCTTTGCAATCACTTGTTATGCACCAGAGAGCTGGACAATGACTAAGGAGGATAGAAGGAGAATTGATGCCTTTGAGCTGTGGTGCTGGAGAAGAGTATTGAGGGTACCATGGACTGCTAGAAAAACAAACAGATTCATCCTGGAAAGGGTTAAAACAGGGGGCTCCTTGGAGGCAAGGATTCTGAGGCTCCGTCTAACATACTTTGGACATGTTGTAAGGAGGGACTGGTCCTTGGAGAGGGACATCATGCTTGGGAGGGTGGAGGGACAGCACAGGAGGGGAAGGCCCTCTATGAGGTGGACTGATTCAGTGACTGGAGCGATTAGGATGGGTGTTTCGGAAACAGTGCAATTGGCACAGGACAGAGCAGAGTTTAGGGCTGTTGTACATAGGGTTGCTATAAGTCACAAGTGACTCGACGGCACATAACAACTACTCTTAAAAATGTTACATCCTAAAATTTGCATCCTCAAGTGGAGCAAAGAAAGGTAAAGACTACTGGAAACAATTAGTGCAAAGGCTGAATGGATCAGTGAAACCCAATCTCCATGACCTTGAGGCCAGAAGAACTGGATGGTGCACGACTCCACTGGTAACCATCTTGAAAGGGGTGACCACAATTGTTGCTCTTGTTAAATGTGGTTGAATTCAACACATAGCGACTCTATAAACAACAGATCTGAAACCTGTCTTATCTTGTGCCATTCTCATTATCTCTGACACACTTGAGCCCATGGCTGCACTGTATCAATCCACCTCATTGAGGATCTTCCTCTCCTTCACTGACCTCCACCTTTCCAAGTAGGATGTCCCTTTGCAAGGAATAGCTGCCCCTAGCAACATGTTCTTCACCATCCTTGCCTCCAAGGAGTACTCTGGCTGCACTTTGTCCAAGATATTCAGTACTCTTCTCCAACATCACAATGAAAGGGCATCAACTCCTCTCTTGTCATCCTTTTTCATTGTCCAATTCTCAAATGCATAGCAGGTGATTGGAAAATATGTGGCTTATATCAGGTGCACCTAAGTCTTTAAACTGACATCAATGCTTTGGAGAGGTCTCTGACAGCTGACTTTCCCAATGTTATATATCTCTTGATCTCCTGACTATTAGTACTAAGAGAGTTGGCTGTGGATACAAACAAGATGAAACTGTTGACAGTTTCAATCTTCTCTCCAACTACCATGATGTTGCCCACTGGCCCAGTAATGAGGATTTTAGTGTTTCTGATATTGAGATGTAATGTACATTGAAGGCTGCAATCCTTGCTAGTCTGCAGCAAGCATCTCAAGTCCTCCTCATTTTCAGCCAGAAAGGTTGTGCTGTCTTCATAACTACAGGTTGTTGATGAGTGTTTCTCCAACCTGATACCACGCTTTTCTTCATAAAGTCCAGCTTCTCAAATGACATGCTCAGCATACAGAATAAATAGGTATGGAGAAGGCATACAGTCCTGATGCACATCTTTCCTGATTCCAAACCATTCAGCGTTCCCTTGCTCTGTTTGGACAGCAGTTTCTTGGTCTAGATATAGGGTTTTCTAAGCATAATTTTTTTAAATCAGGAGTGACATCCACTTCCTAAATAACATGCCTCCAGAACTTTGATAAATGTCGATAGCTGTAGAGGGGCTTCAGTACTTTTGTTTATAGGGTCACTATGAGTCGTGTTCAGCTTGAAGGCAATCAACATGAGTCATGTTTGACTCGAAGGCAATCAACAACAACGAAAACCATAATTTAGTGTTCTGGAATTCCCATTCTTCTCAATGTCAGTCATAGTTTGTTATGATACAGTCAAATGTTTTTGCATAGTCAATAAAAGACAAATAGACATTCTGGTATTCTCTGTTTTCAGCCAAGCTCCATATGACCTCAGCAATGATATTCCTGGTGCCCCAGCCTCAACTAGGAGTTCTGGTGGCTTAGTATTAAGGAACTGCACTGCCGACTCAAAGGTATGTGGTTGAAATCCACCAGCTACTCCATGGGAGAAAGAAAAGTAATCTCCTTCCATATGATTTACTAACTCTGATAAAACTGCTGGAGAGTCAGGTATGGGGCAGTCCAACTTGACAATTCTCAACAACAGCCTCTTCTAAACCCAGCCTGAACTTCTGACAGTTCTCTGTTGATGTACTATTCTAGCCATTTTTAAATGCTCTTCAGCAATATTTTGCTTACATGTGATATTAATGATATTGTCCAATAGTTTTCACATTCTGTTGAATCACCTTTCTTGAGAATTGACATCAATACGGATCTCTCCCAGCCAGCTGGCCGGGTAGTGGTCTTCCAAATTTTGTGGCACAGAGTGGTGAGTACATCTTTAGTTGGAACATGTCAGTTGGTATTCCACTGATTCCTGGAACCTTAATATTTTTTTCCCAATGTCTTCAGTACAGCAAGAAATTCTTCTTTCATCATCATTGGCTCTTGATCATATAGAACTTCTTGAAATATTTCAGTGTAGAGCAATTCTTGTACAGTGACTCTGTGTATTCCCTCCATCTTCTTTGATGCTTCCTGGATCATTCAAGAATTTTCTCTTCCAATACAGATACCAAATTCATTTTCCAAGGAGATAGGAAGGGAAATTGTCAAGTTTATTTGGAGATGCAAGAGACCCTGAATAAGCAAAGCATTTCTGAAGAACAAAAATAAAGTTGGAGGGATAGCACTCCCTAACCTCAAAACCTACTACACAGCAGTAGTAATCAAAACTACATGGTACTGGTACAACGACAGGCACATAGACCAATGGAACAATATTGGGAACCCAGAAATCGATCCACCCATCTATGATCAACTGATATTAGACGAGGAAATAAAATGTATCAAATGGGGAAATTACAACCTCTTCAACAAATGGCGCTGGCAAAACTGAACTGCAACCTGCAGAAAGGTGAAGCAGGATCCACATCTCACATTATACACAAAAATCAATTCAAGGTGGATCAGAGACCACGGAGTAAAGCCCCAAACCATAAAGTTCATAAGAGACAAACTGGGATCAAGCTTAGACAGCCTACTCTATGTTATAAAGAGATTGCCAAATAGAACCAGAAATGCACAATCTGGAGAGGATAAAAATTGATGAATGGGACTTTCTAAAGATTAAATCCCTGTGAGCATCAAAAACATTTCCAACAGAGCGAAAAGAAAACCTATTGACTAGGAAAAAAACATTTGGCAATACCATTTCAGACAAGGATCTCATATATAAAATTTTACGGAATCCTATAGGGCCTCCTATAGGAAAAAGATGGATTTTTTCCCCAATTACAAAATGGGCAAAAGACACAGAAAGACTTTTCACAGAGGAAGAGATTCAGATGGTCAACAGACACATGAAGAAATGTTCAAAATTACTGGCAATAAGAGATGCAAATCAAAACCACAATGAAATACCATCTTATCCCAGTAATAAATGGAGAGGATGTGGAGAGATAGGAACTCTTATACACTGTTGGTGGGATTGTAAAATGTACAACCTTTCTGGAAGGCAGTTGGGCATTTCCTCAAAAAGCTAAACATATCAAAACAACTATGAGATATCATCTCACCCAAGTAAGAATAGCAAAATTTAACAGAACAGCAAACAACAAATGCTGGCAAGGTTGTGGAGAAACTGGAACCCTTCCTTATTCACCGTTGGTGGAAGTGTAAAATGGTGCAACCGCTGTGGAAGGCGGTATGGCGCTTTCTCAAACAGTTGCAAATAGAGATACTATTTGACCCAGCAATTCCACTACTGGGAATATATCCCAAAGAAACCATAACTGCCACCCAAGCAGACATATGCACACTCATGTTTATCACGGCTTTGTTCACAATAGCAAGGAGTTGGAAATAACGTAAGTGCCCATCAACAAATGAATGGATAGAAAAGCTGTGGTATAGTCACTCACACCACAGAATACTACGCTGCATTGAAAAACAAGGAACTCATGCAATATTATTCAAAATGGGTGACCCTGGAGGACATTATGCTGGGTGAAGTATATCAGTCACAAAAGGACAAATATTGCATGGTACCACTGTTGTAAAACAGGACTGACATCGGGGCTGGGGGGAGACTGACAAAGATGGGTTAAATAATGTATACTGCATTGAAACAGATCAAGGAGAAAACTGTTTAAAAGGGATATGTGATTAGGTATTTTTGTCATGACGGGAGTCCAGAGAGAAGGCTGCATAATGGAGTGGACCTGGGGGGAGGGATTGTAAAACAATGAAAGAATTTTTCTTTTACTTTTCCAAGAGTGAAGTGTACTGGGGGGGAGGGTTGAGAGGGGAGAAAAGTGCAACAGTGAATGAATGGAAATCCAAAGTCTCTGTAAATTCTCATTGAAATTAATCATTAAAAAAATTTTTTTAAAAAGCTAAACATAGAAATCCCCTATGATCTAGTTATTCCACTGCCTGGGATATACTCCAAGAAAATGAGAACTTAGTGACAAACAGAGATTTGTACACCAACATTCAGAGTGGTGTTTTTCACCATCACAAGAACATTGAAATAGCTCTAATGTCCAACCTCAACTCAATAGATTGAGAAATTATGATACATCCACATGATGGAATACTATGCAGCATGCAGGAGCAATGATTTTGAAAATGACTACCTAACTTTAGAGAGACTGGAAAGCATTATACTAAGTGAACTCAGTCCCATAAGGACAAATATTGTATAAGACCATTGCTGTAGAAATAGATAACTAGTAAAACATGTATGAGATCTATGGGGGAAGGAGAGGAGCAGAGGGGCAAAGATGGGTGGGAGAGAGGAATAATCATAGGATCACAATATTTGATGAGTGGAGGGAGGGGTGGATAAAGGAAATGAGAAATACCCAGTGTGAAAAACAATGTATACAAAGTTTGTAAGTATATCAGTATAAAAATTGTATTAATTTAAAAAAAAAAGAATTTTCTCATAATGTCTTTCAGGACTGCAATTTTAAGTTTGAATTTGTTTTTCAGTTCTTTCAACTTGAGAAATGCTAAGCGATTTCTTCCTTTTAAATCCTCCAATTCCAGCTCTTTACAAATTCCATTATAAAACTTTTGTCTTCTCAAGCTGTATTTTGAAATTTCCGTTCATCTCTTTTAATTCAGAATCTCTTTCCTTTGTTTTAGCTTCTTGATACTCTAGTGCAATTTTCATAGTGTCTTTGGACATTCATTAGTCTTTGCTTTCTCCTCTGTCTTTGTAATGACTTTCTGCTTTCTTCATGGATGATGTCATTAATGTCATCAGGTATTCGATCTTTAGTGTCCAAGGCCTCAAATCTATTCTTGAGATAATTTTTAAATCTACTATTCTAGGAATGAAAAATTGAGGAAGAATGGTGTTGCATTTATAGTAAAAAAGACCATTTCAAGATCTGTCCTGAAGTACAATGCTGTGAGTGACAGGATACTATCCATACACATACAAGGAAGACCTGTTAAGACAACTGAATAAATATATGCACCAACTTATGCTTTTAGCTAAAGTAAAAGATGAGGAAATTTAGAACTCTTACCAAGTTGTGCAGTCTGAAATTGACCAAATACATAGTCAAGATGCATTAATAATAACTGGTGACTGGAATGCAAAAGTTGGAAACAAAGCAGAAGGAATGGCAGTTGAAAATTATGGACTTCGGGACTGAAATGAGGCTGAATATCAAATGACTTAATTTTGCACATTGAATGACTTTATTCAAAGCAAGTACATTTTTTATGCAACACAGACAGTGATTGGATATATCAACTTCTCCTTATGGGCTACACAGGAATCAGATTGACTACATTTGTGCAAAGAATTGCTGGAGAAGCTCAGTATCAGCAGTCAAAACCAGGTCAAGTGCTGTCTGTGTAACAAACCATCAGTTACTCATGCGCAAGTTCAAAGAGAAGTGGAAGAAAATGGAAAGAAGTCCTCAAGAATCAAAGTATAATCACAATAAAAGACTTTAGATAAAGGAAATGTGAAGAAAACTCAAAAACATGAAAAATGACCAGAATTACTGCTCTGATAAAGAATGGTAGAACTATGGCCCTTAGTCACACTTTAAACCTGGAACTGAATTCATCTCAGTGGCTCAATTTTTACCCAAATAATAGACAGATCCATAATGTGACCAATAACACCAGAGAGGCATTAATTCATTGTTGCTGTTAGGTGCCATCAAGTCTACTATGACTCATAGTCTTAACAACAGATCTGAACCTTACCCTACCCTGCACCATCATCATCTCTATCATGCTCATGTTAGTAACTGCATTGACTCATCTTTTGGGGGTCTTCCTCTCTTTCACAGAGTCTCTACCTTCCTAGCATGATATCAGCCTCCAAAGACTAGTTCCTCCTGAAAATAGGCCCATAGTAAGTGAACCACGAAATTGAAAGACACATTGCATTGGGAAAGTCTACTGTCAGAGACCTCTCCAAAGTACTGAAGAGCAACGATGTCAGTCTGGAGACTAAGGTGAGCCTGATACAGCCCATGGTCTTTGAAATTATTTGCTATACATCAGAAAGCTGGATAACGACTAGGTATGACAAAAGGGGAATTAATGCAAACAGGTTTGTCCTGGTGAGGGTGAAGCCAGGCTGCTTTTGGAGGCAAGGATACTGAACCTTTGTCTGACATACTTTGGACACGCTGCAAGGCAGGATCAGTCCTTGGAAAGGGACATCATGCTTGGGAGGGTGGTGAGACAGGGCAGGAAAGGAAGACCTCAATGAGATGGATTTATTCAGTGACTGGGGTGATAGGGTAGGTGTATCAGAAACAATAAGATTGGCACAGGATAACTGCTGCCTTAACCTCAACCTCTGACATGGCCTTGTTCTATCTGTGGGCCACAGGGCCACAGGAAGGCCAACTGCCCTTTGGCATCTGACCACAGTAGGGTAGCCCCTACACCAAACCTTGTCCCCATCCCAGCTGACCTCTTAGGCCTGGCCACAGAAGACTGAAGATGCCCAGGTTCAATGACCCCCGATCACTGCTGCCAAGGCCAGGGTAACCCTTCAGGTATCAGGATAAAAGAAATGACCAACTTAATGGTGAACCAGCTGCTATTACATCCACATTCTCCCCTGGCTACTGATCCTGGGCCATCCCAATCCAGCCTCTGAGCCCCAGATCTTGGCCCCTGTTTAACAGAAAGTAGCCAGAGAGAATATGTCACCCTAAAGAAGCTCGGCTGTCAAGCCCGACAGCCGGAATCAAGGCCAAAGGGAGAACAAAGGATTCAAGGAATATCTACATGTCAACAAAGGGAGTGAATAGCCTTACCCATGGAGTAAACAACCATGGAGTGCCCCTCTCTTCCCTCCCTAGAAGACCACTCACCTGGCTAAAGCACAATGGAATGTCCCTCCCTCTCTAAAGACTCTTAATATAAAAACCCTGCCCTAATCAATCTTAGGGCATGGTCGCCCCCTCACCTGTCTCTCTCCAGATCAAGGGATCCCGCCTAAGAGCCCCCTTAATAAAGCTTCTTTAGCGTAAAAAAAAAAAAAGATTGGCACAGGATAGAGCAGAGTTTAGGGCTGTTGTACACAGAGTCACTATGAGTCGCAGGTGACTTGATGGCACATAATAACAACAACAAAGTGAAATGAGTTTGAACATCTGGTTGCACTTCCTTCAAGACAGATTTGTTCTTTTGGTGGTGCATGGTACATTCAATACTCTTCGCCAACACATTATAAAGGTATCTTCCTTACTCACTGTCCAACTTTCAAATATATAGGAAGGAAGTGAAAATACCCAGCCTTGGATAAGCTGCATCTTAGTTTTTAAACTAACATCCTTGCTCTTTAGAACTTTGGAGAAGTCCTTGACAGATTTTCCCAATGCAACATGTCTTTTTATTTCTTGACTGCTGCTACAATGGTTGTTGATTGTGCACCTAAGTAAAATACAATCATTGACAACATCAATCTTTCCTCTATCTATCATGATGCTGCCCAGTGGTGAGGATTTTTGTCTTTTTAATGTTAAGATGTAAGTCATATTGAAGGCTTAGTCTTTGATCTTCTGCAGTAATTGCTTCAAGTCTTCACTTTATGCAACCAAGATTGCATCATCCACAAAATACAGAATGCTGATAAATCTTCCTCCAATCCTAGAGCCACATTCTTTATTTAGTCCAGCTTCTCGAATTATTTGTTCAGCATGCAAATTGAAAAGGTATGGAGAAAGGATGCAATCCTTACACACACCTTTCCTATTCCCTTGTTCATTCAGACAACTGCTATTTGGTTTATGGATAGGTTTCACAAGAGCACAATTAAGAGTACTGGGGTTCCCATTCTTTTCAATGTTATCGTTAATTTGTTACAATCAGCACAATCAAATGTTGCATAATCAATAAAATACAAGTAAATATCTTTCTGGTATTGTTTCCAGCCAAGATCCACCTGACATCAGCAATGATATCCTTTGCTCCACTTCAGAATTCAGAAGATATTCCTCTTCTTAATTCAGCTTGAATTTCTGGCAGTTCCCGGTCATTATACTCTTCAAGCTATTTCCTTTTTGCTGTTGTTGTGTACCGTCAAGTTGGATCTGACTGGAACAGAAGGATATTGCCCCTCCTTCTCCAGCGGATCATCTAGTGGATTCAAACCATGTGTTTCGGGATTCGGGACTACAGTGCAGCTTCTTGCCACTAAGCTATTCTTCCAGCTGTTTCAGAAGAATCTTCAGCAAGTTTTAGTTGTTGTTATGTGCCGAAAAGTTGCTTGTCACTATAGCAACCCTATGTACAATAGCTCTGAAGCCTACCCTACATGACCCAGTCTCAATGTCTCTGACACACTTAACTCCCATTATCCCAGTTACTGGGTCAGTTCAGCTCATGTGGGTCTTTATTTGCTGCATTGTCCTTCTATCCTTCCAAGCATGATGTCCTTCTCCAATAACTGGTCCCTCTTGGCCATGTGTCCAAAGTATGTGACACAGAGCTTCAAAATCCTTTCCTCCAAGAAGTATCTTGGTTTCACCCTTTCCAGGACAATCCTGCTTGTTCTCTCCTGGTAGTCCATGCTATGTTTAATGCTTTTCTCCAGCACCACAACTCAAAGGCATCAATTCTTCTTCTGTCATCTTTATAGCAAGTAACTGCAAAGACTATGGACTGAATTAGACATATCTTAGCCTCTAGACTGACACTGTTGCTCTCTAGCACTTTGGAGAGGATTTTATTTGCATGTGATACTAATAATATATGATAGTTTCCACCCTCTGTTGGATCACCTTTTTGTGGAATAGGAACAAATGTAGATCGTTTCCAGTCAGTTGGCTTCTTCCAGTCAGAATGACTTATGAAGTAACCAGTTAACAGTAGGGAGGAACATATTCCTTAGAATTACCAACCATAAAAGGTCAAAAGAGCAGCATTTGTCCAAGGATAAAGGAAGGGGTATGGTAGGATTAGTTGAGAGGAAAATTACAGGGAGGAAGTAAATAGAGTACTGTTACATACTGGCTATAATAATTAACGTTATAAAACAAAATGTGTATAAATGATTGCATGTAAAGCCTATCTGCTTAGCAAACATTCATTCAAATCAAAATTTTATAAAATGTCTACCTCTCAGGGGAAAAATAATCCCATATCAATATAAATTAGAGAGGTTGGGACAGGTCAGTTTTCTTGACCGGGACTAGCCTCAAGGCTTCTCTCCCAACACTCTACCCTTAAAACATACACAGTTGCCACTGAGTCAGTTAAGAAGCGCTGACAATGCTAAATGTGTCAGGCTGCTAACCGAAAAATCTGTACTTTGAACCCACTGGATACAAGCAGTAAATTTAATATGCTTAGTTGCATAGGAGACAAAACACTGAGGTGCTCACCAAGAGATCATCGGCTTGAACTCTGCAGCTCTCTAGATTGTTGTTATGTGCCATTGAGTCACTTATGACTCAGCGACCCCATGTACAAGAGCCTTAAACCCTGCTCTATCCTGTGCCAATCTTATTGTTCCTAATACATCTACCCTCATTACCCCAGTTACTGAATCATTCCATCTCATCAATGGTCTTCCTCTCTTGTGCTGTCCCTCCACCCTCCCAAACATGTCTCTCTCCAAGGACTGGTCCCTCCTTGTAACATGTCCAAAAGCTTCAGAATCCTTGCCTCTAAGAAACAGCCTGGTTTCACCCTCCAGAGCCCATGGTATATTCAACACCCTTCTCCAGTACCATAGCTCAAAGGCATCAGTTCTTTATCATCCCTAGTAATTGTTCAACTCTCAGACACAGCAAGCAATTGTGAAGACTATGGCCTGGATTAGGCACACCTTAGTCTCCAGACTAACATTGTTGCTCTTCAATACTCTGGAGAGGTCCCTGACAGCTGACATTCCCAATGCAATTCGTCTCTTGATTTCCTGGCTGCTGGTACCAAGAGTGTTAATTGTGGAGCCAAGTAAACTAAAACTGTTAACAATCTCAATCTCTTCACCATCCATAATGATGCTGCCAATTGGCCCAGTGGTGAGAATCTGATACGGTAGCATATTCTCACAGGGGGAGTTGACAGTGGTGGCTTTTCTTTGATAGGTTGAGCTGATCTCATTTGATTATCAGGGCAAAACCATATGCCCAAGTTCTTAGTGATGTTTTCCGAAGTAGAGATCATGAGATCTTCCTTCCGAGGCTCCTAGGGTGGGCTGGACTAGAGTCCTCTCAGTTAGCAACCAAACAGGTTCCAGGACTATATCTTTGGGAAGCATCCTCTTGCTGGTATGCAGGACCCTGGCAACTCTCCTGACATCCTCACAAAAACCCAGACTTGTCCAAGCTCTACATTCAAACTGATGGGCACCATATGGTGGGGTTAGCTGAAGCCCTCATCTTGCCCAATCTAGGCCTTCAACTGCATATTCACTTGACGATGTTAGCACAGAGAACTTCCCCTTGGGTTTTCCCTGGGTTGTGATAACTTGCAGGACTTCTCTCATGGCTTTGTGGATGTGAACCACTTATATTTCATAGCCCAAGCACTTAACCATTGTCCCGTGTCACGGATTCAATTGTACCACCCCCTCCCAAAAAAAATATGTGTGTACTTGGCTAGGACATGATTCTCATTGATTCCACAGTCATGTAATGATGTCATTATCTCCTATGATGTGATGCCCAATTAGTTTTGATAGGATTAAGAGGAGACACAACACTAAAGTCACAGGCCTGATCTGATGTAAGGGGTGTTTCCCTGGGGCATGACCAGCAACAATTTTTGTTTTACAAGACATAAAAGGAAAGAGAAGCTGACAGAGGAGAGGGACCTTAGTGCCACCAAGAAAAAAGAGCGAGAAGTAGAGTGCATCCTTTGGACCCTGAGAGCCATTGTGCTGAGAACCTCCTAGATTTAAGAGAAGACTCATAACAAGGACCTTACCCCAGAGTCAACAGAGTCTCCCTCTAGAGTTAGTGTCCCGAATTTAAACTTTCAGGCTCCCAAACTGTGTGAGAATTTCTATGTGGTAAAGCTGTCCATTTGTCTTTTTATCAGAACAACATTAAAAATCAAATAATTAATGCCTTGGAATAGTCATGGAAGAGTATTATTCCTTCTTAGAAGAGTAGCCAGGATGCTTCCTAGTAGCAAGGTTGGTGAGATTTTGTCTACACACTTTGTTAACTGGAGGTACCAGTCTTCGGAAAAGTACATCACTCTGCAAAAAGCCGAGGGTCAGCAAAAGAGAGGCTGACCCTCAAAGACATGGACAGATACTGGCTACAACAATGGGCTTAGGCACAGTGGAGATTGTAAGGCTGGTACAGGATCAGACAGGGTTTTGATCTGTTGTACCTGGGGTTGCTACAAATCAGAGCTGACTTGACAGCACCTAACAACAGAGAATGAAGACATGCCACCACCAAGGCTCCTGAATAAACAAGTTACTTGATGGGACTTTATCCCCAGCATTTCAGTGTTTTCCTTTATTAAATAAACTCAATTTCTAAATCAAAATAAAAATCTACTGCACTGAGTAGATTCTGACTCCTCATGACCCTATAGACTATTAAATTGTAATTTTAAAATATTAAAATGTTGATCCAATGTCTGGACTTTGGGGGAAAGTAAAAAAAATGTGACTGATCTCTTCTCTGCCCTTTTGTGTTTCCAGCATTTTCACTATCTCTATAAACTGAGTACTATGGGGTTGGCTGGAAAATCTTTATGGGAGAAGACTGTTTCATCTTTCTTTTTTATAGTAGCTGGTAGATTTGAACCACTGACCTTTCAGTTACCAAACCAACATGTGCCATCAGGGCTCCTTTTCACAGCCTCTATAAGTGACCTCATTAAAGAAACTTTTGGGAAAGAATCCAACACACTTATTTTAATAAGGCCTTTAATGGGTTCTGGTAGTGAATGGTTAAATGCTCAGCTCCCAACTCCTCCATGATCAGTGGCTAGAACTTACACACCTGTACTGATAAAATGGGACAACCCTTCGCCACCTCATGGGGTCAGTATGAGTAGGTATCGAATTAAACCCCCAACAACATCCCTTGGAGACATTTTGTAATGACTCCCAAGGAGAACTTTCAGGGAATAAGGAAGCCAGAGTAGGAGTGGGGCAGACACTGAAGGTGAAGCCTTACCAAAGGGCCAAAGTTGTGGGCCTACAGGCCCCATAGAGTTACTCAGCTACATTTGATGGACACTACACAACTCGCTGGGTCACAGATATAATTCCTCTCCCAATGTTTCATGTTACAACCGAAATCTGAGGGTGATGCTCACTACCCCACTCTGGTGCATTCCCAAGGGGTCATGAAGACCGGGGATGGTGCCTGGAGGTGATCAGAGATGATGTGCCATGCTCTGCACAGCTCTCCTGCCATCCTGACACTGTCCTACCAGAGTCCCTGATAGGATTTTGAACAAAGTAACAGCTGCGTCAAAGGAAGTTTGAGGTACAACCATGGCTTCACATGAGGATTCTTCAGCTAGCACTGTGGGCTACGCAGATCAAAACTCAAATTTACTGCTGTCCAGCAAAGTTGACGCATGGTGACCAGTGACTGTGGAGGACAGAGCACAAATGCCCCAGAGGGGTTCCAAGGCTGGGTTCCACCTGTCAACCTTTTATTTAGCAGTGGAGTGCTTTAACTGCTGAGCCACTAAGGCCTCCCCTCCCTGAGCTGCCGCCTACTCCCAACTGGATCTGTGACTAAAAATCAAATGGTGCACTCACTGACTTGGTGGACTGGCTGGCTACATAAGTCCACGTCCTCACCTCTCCCTTCAACCAGCCCCCCCAAATTGGCCTGACTTTCTCCACTTAAGTTCTTAGACCCTGGCGCTATTTAGCTGTCAATTACCCTAGTGGTCAATTCGGACTGACCTCAGCTCCTTCAACCCAGCCTTAACTTCGCCCTCACTTTTCTGTCCCTCGCCCTTGCCCGCGGAGTCCTCCGACCCTGGCATCCCCTTGGTCCCAAGTCCCAGACATCGGCCCCCTGGCCCCACTTAAGTCCTCAACACGCCTGGACTTTCATCCTCACGAATCTCCCCCCACCCGGCCCAGCCCTTAGAGCCCTCCGCAAATGCCCCTCACCGTAGTCCTCTAAGTCCTCTGCCGGTCTTGACCTCCGTCTCCGGAGTTCCCGGGCCCTGGCGCCACTTCTCCAACTCCCCAATCCTCAACTCGGCCCGACCTCCATTCCTTCAGCCTCTGCGCCCTAGTCCCGACAATGGCCCCCCAAGTCCTCAACCTAGCCCTCACCTCCCTCTCCCCCAAATCCCCACGCCCTGGCCCCGACTTCAACTCGCTCAGTCTAGGTGCCATGGCTTTGACATCAGCCCCCGGCCTCGACCTCCATCCCTCGAGTTCCGGCGTCCTGGTCCCGACCTCAGCCCTAGAGTCTAGAGTCCTTGGATCCGGACCCCGAGAGATCCACACACATACACCCCGATCCCAGTCCTTCAAGTCCGACCACAGATCTCGCGCCGAGGCCCGCCCAGGCCCACCAACCGCTGCAGGGTGAAAGCGCTCACCTCAGCTCCCGGGCTCTGCCGCGCGTTGCCGGGACAACAGCTGCGCGCGGAGCTCGGAAACAGCCGAAGAACGACGTGAGCCGAGGGGCCGGAAACAGCCGAAGACAATCGGGAATGTCCGTGCCGCTCCGCGGGCGTGGGCTTCCCGGCCGCACTCAAGTCCCGCATTCTGTGGTGGGGTTTCTCTACAAATGTTGGGTGGTTATGACCCACAGCAATGGGGTTTTATTTTGCATTATTTTCTTTTGATCTGGATAGCTCTTTCAATGATGAATGATTGCCGAGCGAGGGGATGGGTTGTCTTAAAGAGAAAAGTTCGGGGCCTTGAGAGTGTTAAAAGGTGCAGTTAATAATCCTTTTTCAATTTCGTAGGCGGTAACTCCTGAAAGTGAGAGAAGACTTGAATCTCTCTACCTACTGAGTGGAACTGTCCCCTACTCTACAATCTGTCTCTCTTTTTATATTATTTCGTTGATTTCATATATACAACTCAATTTTTGAGATCTTTAACTTTTGTATGTGTGTGTTTATTTTTTAATAATTTTTTATTTTAATTGTGATATTAATGAAAGTTTACAGAAAAGTTAGATTATCATTTATTCATTTTTATACATTTTACCCCCCTCCCTCGTGTCACCCTCCGCCAGCTCACTTTTTTATGCATTTAATTTCTTTCTTTTTAAATTTTTTTTCTTTATTTCAATGAACATTTACAGAGATTTCGGATTTCCATTCATTCATTGCTGCACTTTTCTCCCCGCCCACCCACCCCCCACCCTCAGTTCGCTCTTCTTGAAAAGCAAAAGAAAAACTCTTTCATTGGTATCCAATACCCCCGCACCCCCTCACCCCCACCCCAAGACTTTTAACTTTTTATAGTGATTTGTATGGAAGTTTGGAGAGCAAGTCGGTTTTCCCTTCAACAACATGTATACATAAAGTGATTTTGATGGCAGTCCCCACAGTAGAAGAGCACTCTCGTGCTGCTTCTTTGTATTTCCTCTTTCCACTCCTTCTTTCCCATCCCAACCTGCTTCCCCTGGCTTTCTCCCTGAGCTGATGCTGCCCTGTTGATCTTGTATGGTTGATTATTCTAAAAACAGTTCTTCTCTGATATAAATGATTACCAAAATCGTTGTTGTTATTAGGTGCCATTATGTTGACTCTTGTTGTTATGTGCTATCTAGTTGTCTGCAACTCATAGTGACAATAGTACAATAGCTCTGAACTTTGCTCTATTCTGAGCCTGTCTTTCTGTCTCTGACACACCTACTCCTGTTATCCCAGTTACTGTGTCAATTCATCTCTTCCAGGGTCGTCTTCTCCTACACTATCCCTTCACTTTTCCAAGTATAATGTCCTTCTTCAGGTACTGGTCCCTCCTGGCAACATGCCCAAAGTATGTGAGATGGACCTTCAAAATCCTTGTCTCCAAGGAGCAGCCTGGTTTTACCCTCTCCAGGATAAAACTTGTTCTCTTGGCACTCCATTATCTGTCTGTTCAATACTATTTTAGAGCACTACAACTCAAAGGCACCAATTCTTCTGTCATCTTTGGCCATTGTCCAGCTCTCTGATGCCTAGCAAGAATTGTGAATATCATGGCTTGAATCAGGCATAACTTACTCTCCAGACTGACATCGGTGCTTATCAACACTTTTGAGAAGTTCCTGACAGTAGCCTTCCACAGAGCAATTTGTCTTTAGATTTCCTGACTGCTGATGCCAAGAGTGTTGGTTGTTGAGCCAAGAAGCTGTAATTATGAACAACTTCAATTTCTTCTCCATCCATCATGGTGCTGCCAATTGGCCTAGTGGTGAGAATCTTTGTCTTCTTGATGTGTACTTTAGTCCATACTGAAGACTGCAGTCCTGACCTGAAGCAAATGCTTCAGGTCCTCTTCAGTGTCTGCAAGCAAGGTTGTGTCATGTGCATAATACAGATTGTTGATGAGTCTTCCTTGAATCCTGATGCCACTTTCCTCCTCATAAAGGTCAGCCTCCTGAATGATCTGTTCCATATATAGATTGAAAGGTATTGAGACAGGATGCATCTCTGACACATTCCTTTCCTGATTTTGAACCATGTAGTGTTTCCTTGCTCTGTATGACAACTCTTTCTGGTCCACATATAGGTTTTGCGCGAACACAATCAAGTGTTTCAGGATTCCCATTCTTCTCAATGTTAACCACAATTTGTTGTGATCCACATAATCAAATGCTTTTGCATCATCAATGAAACAGATAGACATGCCTCTGGTACTCTTTGCTTTCAACCAAGATCCATCTGATGTTGGCGATAATGTCTCTGATGCTATGACATCTTCTAAACCCAGTCTGTAGTTCTAGTAGTTCCTTGACAGTGTTCTGTTCCAGTCCATATCCAAGCAGGATTTGTTTGCATGTGATAGCAATGATATTGTTCAATAATTTCCACACTCTGTTGGGTCACCCTTTTTTTGGAATGGGAACAGATATGGATCTCTTCCAAGCAGGTGGCCAGGTATTTGTCCTCTAGATTTTTTGGTATAGCTTGTTGAGCACATCCAGGGCAACATGTGTCTTGAAATATGTCAATTGATATTCCATCAATTCCTGGGGCCTTGTTCTTTACCAACTCCTTCATAGTAGCTTGAACTTCCTCCTTCATCATCATTGCCTCTTGGTCATATACTGTTTCATGAAATTTTTCAGTGTCAGCCAGTTATTTTTGGTACTGCGATTCTGTGTACTTCTTCCATCTCCTTCCCTCCGCCTTTTCCATCTTCTTTTAATACTTCCTGGATCATTCAATAATCTGCTCATAGCATCTTTGAGTATTGCAACTTGAGGCTTGAATTTTTTTTTTAGCTCTCTCAGCTTAAGAAATGTCAAGAATGGATGGAAATCCAAGTTTTCTGTAAACTTCCATTAAAATATCAATAATTTTAAAAAAGAAAGAATAAAATGTCAAATGAGTTTGGCCCTTTTGGTTTTCTAACTCCGGGTCTTTGTACATTTCATTATAATGCTTTCTTTGTCTTCCCAAGCTGTCCTGAGTTGACTCTGGCTCACAGCAATATGAACAACATAACAGAACTTTCCCTTATCCAACACCACCTCATAGTTTCTGACATGCTCAACCCCATTATTAGAGGCACTCTGTCAATCCATTTGGTTGGAAGTATCCCTTTCTTCTTCTGACCCTGCACATTTCTCAGGCCTGTCTCATGTTTGGTTGTAAGTGGAGGCAGTGGGTTATTTCAGTTCCAGGATTTTTTTTGTTTTTTTTAAATATTTTTTTTATTGGGAAAAACATATTGGGGATACAAGGAGGTGAGGGTTGGGGGCAGAAGGGTGAGGATGGGCCAGGATGCAGTTGCAGAGCTGCACAGTTCGGTCGGTGGG
>NW_006400100.1:247424-314669 GCF_000299155.1 Elephantulus edwardii | reverse complement strand
GGGCAACGAGCTTAAAGCCCCTGATGGCTCTGGGCGCTGACTCTCACCAGTGGCTATGGATGAAGTCACAGGCGATTTTCAGCCAGCGCCGGTCAGTTCCAGGTTTGAAGGATAACTGAGAGCCAGAATCTTGAGGGTTCCACAAGGCTGTAATCTTGACAGGAATAGATTGCCAGGTTTTTCTTCTGAGGAGCCACTGAGGGGGGTCAAACCAAAAACCTTTTGAAAAATACACTTAAATGTAATATCATCAGGGTTTCTTCTCTTCATTTATATTTTGTCCATTGTTGCAAATACATGGCTCTAGTGGTCCGATAGGCAGCACTGATGGCCTAGAAGTAAGAAGGCTACACAGCAATTCAGAAAGCACATGGTTTGAATCCACCAGCTACTTCACAGGAGAAAGATGGGCAATTTCCTTCTATGTGATTTACTGCCTCTGAAAATCTGCCAGAGGGTCAGCTTTGGGTGGATTCTGACGCGACAGTACACAACAACAGTAGTCCAATGGTCAGGGCCTCAGTTGTTAACCAAAAGGTTCAAACTCACCCAGTGGCACTCTACTCTTGTAAAGATTCTCAACCAAATGCATTGCTGTGGAATCAACCCTAATTTCCAGTGACCCTGTGTCATCTTTTGGGAAGGTGATTACCGCTTCTTTCTCCCATTGAGCAGCTTTCTGGTAAGTGCTTCCACCAGGACTCCTTCTGTAAAGATTCTGACTCATGGCAACCTTTGGTCAGGTTTCAGAGGCTGTAATCTTTATGGAAGGATATTGTCCATCTTTTTCCTGCAGATCAGCTGATGGTTTTGAACTACTGACCTTTTAATTAGCAAAACAACACATGTTGTTGTTGTTGTTATGTGCCGTCGAATCGCTTGCGACTCATAGCGACCATATCTATGTACAACAGCCCTAAACTCCGCTCTGTCCTGTGCCAATCGCACTGTCTCTGACACTCCCATGCCAATTATCCCAGTCACTGAATCAATCCACCTCATAGAGGGCCTTCCTCTCCTGCGCTGTCCCTCCACCCTCCCAAGCATGATGTCCCTCTCTAAGGACCGGTCTCTCCTCACAACATGTCCAAAGTAAGTTAGACGGAGCCTCAGAATCCTTGCCTCCAAGGAGCCACCCGGTTTAACCCTTTCCAGGACAAATCTGTTTGTTTTCCTAGCAGTCCATGGTATTCTCAATACTCCTCTCCAGCACCACAGCTCAAAGGCATCAATTCTCCTTCCATCCTCCTTGGTCATTGCCCAACTCTCTGATGCATAACAAGTGATTGCGAAGACCATGGCCTGTATCAGACGCACCTTAGTCTCCAGAGAGACACCATTGCTCTTCAGTACTTTGGAGAGGTCCCTAACAGCAGACTTTCCCATGGCAATGCGCCTTTTCATTTCCTGGCTGCTGGTGCCAAGACTGTTGACTGTGGAGCCAAGCAAACTAAAGCTGTGTACAATCTCAGTCTCGTCACCATCCATCGTGATGCTGCCAATTGGTCCAGTGGTGAGAATCTTTGTCTTCTTGGCATTGAGCCTCAATCCATATTGGAGGCTGCAGTCCTTGACACTCTGCAGCAGGCACTTCAGGTCCTCTTCAGTTTCAGCAAGCAGGGTTGTGTCATCCGCATAACACAGATTGTTGATAAATCATCCACCAATCTTGACCCCACATTTCTCCTCATAGAGCCCAGCCTCCCGGATAATCTGTTCTGCATATAGGTTGAAAAGGTATGGAGATAGGATGCATCCCTGGCATACACCCTTCCCAATTTTGAACCATGCAGTGTTCCCTTGCTCTGTTCTGACGACTGCCTCCTGGTCCAAGTATAAGTTTCGCATTAGAACGATCAAGTGTTCTGGGATTCCCATTCTTCTCAGAGTCAGCCATAGTTTGTTATGATCTACACAGTCAAATGCCTTTGCATAGTCAATGAAACAGAGATAGACATTCCTCTGGTATTCCCTGCTTTCAGCCAAGATCCATCTAACATCAGCTACAATATCCCTAGTACCACGACCCCTTCTAAACCCAGCCTGGACTTCTGGTAGTTCTCTGTTGATGTGCTGTTCCAGTTGTTTTTGGATAATCTTCAGTAAAATCTTGCTTGCATATGAAATCAGTGAGATTGTTCTGTAGTTTCCACATTCTGTTGGGTCACCTTTCTTTGGGATAGGAACAAATATCGATCTCTTCCAGTCAGTTGGCCAAGTGGTTGTTCTCCAGATTTCTTGGCACAACTTGGTGAGCACGTCCATGGTAGCATCTGTTAACTGAAATATGTCAATTGGTATACCATCTATTCCTGGAGCCTTATTTTTTGCCATTTCCTTCAAAGCAGCCTGGACTTCTTCTGTCATCACCATAGGCAGATAGATAGATAGATAGATAGATAGATAGATAGATAGATAGATAGTGTGGAGTTCAAATTCACCAGCTGTTCCACAAGAGAAATATGGACATTCTCCTCCCATGTCATTAACTGCCTCCAAAAACCTTCTAGAGAGTCAGCTGTAGGTTTGTTCCAACAAAAGGTCAGGGGCTTATGTCCACCAATGGCTACAATGGAGAAAGATGGACAGTCTCCTGCCAGAAATGTTTACAGCCTTGGAAGGCAGTTCACTGTGAGTCAGACTTGACTTGACAGCAGTAGGGATTTGGGATGTATATACACAAACACACATGACAATTTGGCTCATTTCCATGTGCAATGTAGTGACAGTAATTACATTAAACATGTGCAACTATCAACAGTGTTTATCATCAATTTTTTCATCAGCCTAAACGGAAACGATCCTTCCCAGAAAGCCTCTATCCTTGAAGATGCTTCCATCTATGAGGACTCTTTAGTGCTAGGTTTTCTTAAATCAGGATGCTTCTCAATGCCAGGTCCGTGTGAGCAGGAGATCATCACCCCCACCTCCATCAACTTTGAGAGAGTCCTCTATGTGGAGAGGTTTGGTCCAAGCGAATCTACCAAGGGAACTCCCTGGCCTACGTGGACCACCATGGGAGTTCAGGGATGTCCTGGAAGTGCTCAGATGCACAACACGGTTGTGGAAAAGAGGCCAGGCAAGAAGTAGTAGTCATGAGATGGACAGTACTATGTGTGGTTCACCTGGTCATCAATAGCTGTGAAATCATGTATGTAAGCACTACAGGAAGAGCTTCTGTCAGAAAGAGGTGAGTGGCAGCCACATGTAGAGTCACAACTGATGTTCTGAGTCAGTGCCTCTATGAACAACTGAATAGATAGGCTCATTGAAATAGAGGTGGAAGAGAATGCAGTTCAAGGAGCACAAGCAGCAAATAAGGGCAGGGAACTTGAATGAAAAGGTCCTGCTGATCTGCCAGCCGCCTTTGCCTCTCCCTTCACAACACTGGGCAGGCCCTCCCCCAGAATCTCCCTACTGTTCAGGGTACAAGGGTGTTGAGAGCAAGCAGCGGTACAACGGAATGCGTGTGAGGAGGAAGCAACTAAATTGGTGAGGTTCTGCAGGAGAAGCTATCTGCCTGTTTTCTCAATTTCCCTTCTCTCCACACTCTCTGCTTCCCCTTTGCTCACAGAGCACCATCAGGTTAGTTCCTACAGTCAAAAGGTAGAACATAGTGTTTAACTCCCAACAAGATGAGGCCAGATGGTGAATCTTTTGCTGCAGAAATAAAAGCAGGGATCTTGCAAGTGGTCTCACGCTATTTGCAGGTTGCAGCTTGGAACTTGGAGTTGACCGAGGTGGAGGTGAGAAGAGTAGAAAGATTGTGGCCATGGGCAAAAGAAAACAAGAGATGTTGAAGCAAACTTGCTAGATGGTAGGCCATCTATAAATTCTCTAAAAGTAATCCAATAACGGTTATTACCTGGGAAGACAGTGATAAGCAACCAGCTGAAGTTTCAGGGTAGACCTTGGAAGAAGCTGAAGCAACAATGCTCCTGCTGTAGAAGAAATGTCCCCACCTTGCCTTTCTGGTGGGTTCCTCCAGCTCTTAAAGGTTGTTGGGGCAACCTCAGTAATTAGCAAGTTAGAGCTCTGCATAGAGATCAGTTCCTCAAGTAGATGTTATAACACACTTGTGAATGCATGTAGCAAAGGAAGTCTGGTCAATCAGACAATCAAAGGTAAGTCTGCTCTTATCTTTGGAAGTTCTGAGTCTTTGTATAAAAATCCCACCTGCAGGTAAAAACCAATAAAAAACAGTCTAAAGCATGTTAAATTAGAAACTATTTGTAAGATTTAGGTATGCCTGGTTCAGGCTATGGTCTTCACAATTACTTGCCATGCATCAGAGAGCTGGAAAATGACCAAACATGACAGAAGAATTGATGTCTTTGCATTGTGCTGGAGAAGAGCATTGAACCATGGACCACCAAACAAAGAGGTTTGTTTTGGGCAGGGTGAAACCAAACTGCTTCTTGGAGGCAAGGCTTTTGAAGCTCCATCTCACATATTTTGGGCATGTGGCCAGGAGAGACCAGTCCCTGGGAAGGACATCATGCTTGGAAGGGTGGAGGGACAGTGCAGGAGAGGAAGACCTTGGATGAGATGGACTGACACAGTAACTGGAATAAAGGGGGTAGGTGTGTCAGAGATAGTGAGACTGGCTCAGAACAGAGCAGAGTTCAGAGCTATAGGACGTAGGGTCAACTATGAGTCACAGGTGACTTGATGTCACATAACAACAGCAGGTACATACTATGCTGTGCTAGACTTGGACAGCACAGTGTCAGTCCTTGAGCATCCCTCCAGCCCTATTCACTAAAGACCACTTTGCCTGCACCTGGGAGGCATAGTGATGGACATCTTTTGTACTGGGCCAGAGGTTTCTGTACAGCCCCACAGTTGGTCATGGTGTATCTGAATCTGTTCAATGCAATTCAAACTCACCAGTTAGTCAGCTTCAGTAGATGACAGGTTTGGAAACCCTATGGGACAATTCTACTCTGTCCTGCTGCTGGGTCACTGGGAGTAGAATCCAACACAATTGCAAGGGGTTTTGATTTTTAATGTTCAGAGTATACACCAGAAGTCAACTTTGAGGAGAAAATACACAAAACCCTCATTTGGCTTTATTTAGGAGTGACTGGCAATAGTATAGATTTGTTATTATTATTTGATGCCACCAAGTAGCATATGACTATAGCAGCCCTATTAATGACAGATCTAAACCCTGCCCTATCCTGTGCCATCCTCACCATCTCTGATATATCTGAGCCCATTGTTAGTCACTCTGTTGATCCATATCATTGAGGGGGCCTCTTCTCTTTCTCTAAGCCTCCACCTTTCTAAGCATGCTGTCCTTCTCGAAGGGCTGGCTCCTCCTTACAACATGTCCAGAGTGTGTGGGTTGGTGTTTCACCATCCTTGCCTCCAAGGAGAACTCTGGCAAGTGACAGTTAGTGAGCAAGTTCTTCTGGAGATCCCTATAGCAGGACATCTAGGATTGCTCCATTGATATTGTCTTGCTTCTCATATAGCAGCCCATTCACCTCTTTTCCTATTAAGGAACCAAAAAGCAGATGATGTAAGATTGGCAAGAAGTAATATTGGTGCATCCAGAAGAAAAGCTTCCCACTGCATCCACCAGAGAAATGAACAGCACAGCACCTCTGTTGGTTCAAAGATAACCAAAGAGACAAGCATAGCAGTAATTTAGTGACTGTTGTACATAATTGCACTATGTGTACACACCAATACTCAGGCATCTGCCCCACTGTCCTGGACATATACATAAGAAAACAGTCACTAATCGACTGGGCAAATATCCCTAATGGCATGATCCAAAGTGTTGCCTCAGGCCTTGAGGTTGATAAATTCAGCTTTCACTGAAGGCTGTTATCCCTGTGCCAGACGTGGTGTTCCCCCAACTATGCTGCTAGTGGCATCACAGGCTCTAGAAGAATATCTGCCCAGGGCAAAGCCGCAAAATCTTTCAAACACCTTAAGATAATGGTGCTAGAAAGTGGGACTATCTGCTGACCCTTGTGGGTCCTCTTGCTTGGATGAAGTGGTTTATTTTGTTCCTTTAGAGACAGGGGAACTAATTGGCCTAATATTCTACCACATGGAAGGCCTCAACAGTCTCACCTCATCTAGACCAGGACAACAATGACAGCATAAGGGATAGATGCGAGTTTTCTTTTCTGGTGTACAACAAAGCAAGTGTTGCTGCACACAAATCCACAGGTGACCTGCCCGAGGTAGCACATATGGTAAAACCTGCCAGGAGAAGTGTCTAAGACAGCACGCAGTCTCACACCCCATAGAAAAGCCACCAGCTCAGTGCTAATAGAACAGATTTACTCATTTTTATATTTGCCAAACACCTTTCTTCGTAACGCTATACCCTATTCTGCTTCTCTTTCCTTCAGGTCTGCCAGCAACTTCCTACAGTGATTTATCGCTCTGCTGTTGCCCAATACATAAAAATCTGCTGGGTTGGTGGACAGCTCTCTGCCTCAAGTAATAAAGACAGCTTCGAAATGTTGAAATGGAAATGTTGAACCGGAACTGACTAACCATCCATAGGAGACATATGGGGTGTGTGTTAGCCTCTGCAACTAAAGAGAAAGAGTATGAGAACTTGTAATAAGCATCTCTCTCTCTCTCTCTCATCTATTTTTTTTTCTTGTTGTGTACCATGAAATCAGATCTGACTGGCACAGGAGGAGATTGCTCCTCCTTCTCCAGTGAAGCGTCTGGTGGATTCGAACTGCACGCCTTCAGGATTATAATAAGCTTTTTAAGAAAAAAAGACGTAATTTTGTTTTAAAGCAGGAAAATGCATACTGACCCTATGAATAACAGATCAGAACCTTGTCCTACGAGGCTGTGGAGAAACTGGAACCCTGATTCACTGTTGGTGGGAGTGTAAAATGGTGGAACCCCTGTGGAAAGCAGTATGGCGCTTTCTCAAAAAGTTGCAAATAGAGATACCATTTGACCCAGCAATTCCACTACTGGGAATATACCCTGAAGAGACCATAGCTGACATCCAAGCAGATATATGCATGCCCATGTTTATTGCAGCTAAGTGCCCATCAACAAACGAATGGCTAGAGAAGCTGTGGTATATTCGCACAATGGAATACTATGCTGCATTAAAAAACAAGGAACTCATGCAATATTATTCAAAATGGTTGACTCTGGAGAACATTATGCTGAGTGAAATATCCCAGTCACAAAAGGACAAATATTACATGATGCCACTGTTGTAGAATGGGACTGTCCTTGGGGTTGGGGAGAGACTGAGTAAGATGGGTTCAATAATGTATACTGCACTGAAACAGAGGAGGGAGAAAACTGTTTAAAAGAGATATATAACTAGGTATTTCTGTCATCACAGGAGACTAGAGCGAGGGCTACATGGTGGAGGGGACCTGGGGGAGGGTTTGTAAAACAATGAAAGAATCTTTTCTTTTACTTTTCCATAATTTCTGGACTCATGTACTTATAAATTGTTAGTCAAATTTGTGTCTTCTAGGTTGCAACACCCCCATGATACATCTTCAAGGATATGAACATGTACGGCCAAGCACAATCAATAAGAGTGCATCTAAATTCCAAACTCAATCTCCATAATAGTCTATGTGTTTCCTACTGCCAAAGGGGCCCTTTAGAGTAGTGAGAGAAGATCTTCACCCTGAAACCCACAGCGTCCCTTTTCAGCAGGAAGTAGCTAAGAGAATACGCCATCCCCTTTTCCTTATGACTCAGGGTGAAGTCTCTCTCAGGGAGGAGTGATAGGGAATGGCAAAGGACACACTGACAAAGAAGATTAATCAGAACTGGCTTTGACAAGCACTGTGGCATTTGGACAAGAACAAACTGGGAGGAGGGTAGAGAGAATAGTGCAACAATGAATGAATGGAAACCCAAAATCTCTGTAAATGTTTATGAAAATTAATAAAATATAGAAAAAAAAAGAACCTTGCCCTATGCTGTGTCATCCTCTCAATCTATACCATGCTTAATTAAGCCCGTTGCTGTAGTTACTGTGTCAATCCATCTAGTTAATTATCTTCCTTTCTTTCGCTGACCCTCTATTTTTCAAAGCAGGATGTCTCTCTCAGAATTGGTTCCTCTTGATAATATTTCCAAGGTATGTAAGATGAAGTTTCACTATCCTTGCCTTTAAGGAGCATTTTTCCTGCATCTCCTCCAAGGCAGTTTTGTTTGTTGCTTCGGCATCCATTCAATATTCTTTTCCAACCCCACACTTTAAGGCAATCAATATTATTTTGGTCTTCTTTATTCATTGTCAAGTTTCTGAAGCAATTGAAAATGCTATGGCTAGGGTTAGGTGAGATCAGCTGGCACAGTGGACAGAAAACGATGCTACCAAGCCAAAGGTGAGTGACTTTTAATCTGCGGCCCTTGGGCCTGTCTTTGATTGTTTTTGTTCAGACATTCCTCTAGGTCATATAGCCCTGGTGTATAAGTTGCAGTACCACAGTCACTTTTGGTTGCTGTAAGGCTGAACACTGTGACACTGATGTGTCAAATGCATTAATGGTTGGCTACCCAATGTGGACAGAGAGTGAGGTGGAGCTCCCTGATCAAAACAAGCTTGGAAGGAGGAATGGCATCCACTTCCATAATAGCTTGCCTCCAAACCCAAAATCTCTGTAAATGTTCATTAAAATTAATAAAATTTAATAATTAAAAAAATAGCTTGCCTCCAGAAACCCTATGAACCTGGAGAGAGGATGAAAGACACCCAAGCGTTGAGGACTCTCCTTCATAGGGTTGCTATGAGTCGCCTGTGACTGACAGCACTTAACAACAACAACAACAATAACAGGGTTAGGTATACCTTAGTCATTTTTATTTTTTTTAATTGTTGGGACATCGATTTTTATTTTACACTCAGAGATGTTAGTTTTTAATTTGCAAAGGGAGAGGCGAATGGTTACTTCCTTGGTACAGTCTTGAGGAACTGGACTTAAAGTACAACATAAGGAGACCTCCTTGGTAACAAGCTGAAAGGCCTGGACTCGCTGACCAAGGAGGGAAGGTACCTCTGCCTTCTTTTCTGAGGAGGAGGGAATCCTGGTTCCTTTAGGGCCGAGCCCACTTATCCCAAGGCTGAACGAGGTCCTCTCTTTTTCACTCTCTGGCGTCTGCAACTCTAGCATGAGAGGATTTTCTTCCCCCGTCACAGGGTCCCACACAGGTGGGAAGGAAGCCTGCGGGAGGGCTCAGCACAGGTGACTGGGCTGGTCAGCAGTGGAGTGGACGGGGTCCTGGGGACTCCTTGCGTCAGCAGCTGCCCGATGTGGACTCGAGGGGACGCGACCACCCGTTTTGCCGCCTCCACCTCACCCTCCCCAGTGCCGCCACCACCATTTGTGCACACCTTAGTCTTTAAACAGGCACTGTTATCCTTCAGCATTTTGGAAAAGTCCCTGACAAAATATTCTCCCAGGGCAACACATCTTTTGAATTTTTTGAGCACTTCTGCCATGAATATTGATTGTAGATCTCCATCATGCTGTTGCCTATTGGTCCAGTTGTCCTTGATTTGAGACATAGTGGAAAAAAAGAAAAATAAACTTGAGTGCATGTATCACTCTGTAGAAGGTGTGAGAGATTTTTCCTTTGCTAGAACTACCAGCAAATAAGGCGTTTAAGAAAAGAAAAATGTTTTGTATAATCTTTGAAAAAAAACAAGCTTGGAAGCAGGAGTGGCATCCACTTCTGAAATGCCTTGCCTCCGGAAACTACGAAGCGTGCTCAGGTCTTTCGTTCATAGGGTCGCTATGAGTCATCTACGACTCCAGGACACTTAACAGCACAACAACAACAACATAATCTTTGAAAGAAGTAAAGCAAGTGCAGTTTTTCACTGAAATAATTCCATGAAAGTAGTAAGATAAATAAACTCAGACTCTGAAAAAAAGATCATGAGCAAGAGCAGAGGGAGCTTGCAGCTTTTAACTACTGAAATTGATCAAGGAGTTGGTACTCTACAACCAAACGGCCCTGGACATTCTCTTCCAAGGCAGAGCCAGTGCCAGAAGTGTTGACTGAATGTGTATTAAACTATCACCAGAACATCTGATGACTGGTCTACGGTTGCCTGGTTTCTCTGTCCTCTCTAGCTGGCAAGATTTCTGTTGTGTTCTAGTCTTTGTGTGGGTAAAGAGTTGTTTTGTTTGCCTGTATTACTGCTGTTGCCTGTGCTTCTAGCTGGACCAATAATGCCTGTTGTACCAATCTAGATGTGGTACTTCCTTAAAGGGCCTGCAGAGAGTTTGTGGGAGAGAAGGGTGTGCCTCAAAGGGTAGATTGTAGTGGAATAGGCTTTTGCGAGGCTAAATATGGCTATGCTCCTGCTTGCTGCAAGTTCACTTCCTCTTTATGAGTCACTGTTAGTTGTACTTACCATAGAGGCCTTGGAGGTTGTGGCCCTCAGCAATATCTCATCTTTGTCCCCCAGAACCATAAAAGCCCTACTTCTCTATGAGGAATAGGGGTGGGGAGACTCAGGTCTGGTCCTACTGATGTGTAGAAAATCACTTCACTGGATAACCCTTTAAAAAAACTATTTTATCATCATGAAGTTTCAAGTTTCCTTTAGTCTCTTGGCACCTTATGGCAAATTTCAAGTTATTGGTCTAAAGGTGTACCAGGTTCTTTATAAAGATTTAGTCTTGTTAGGTGATGTCAAGCAACCCTATGAGCAACAGATTGGAACTTTGGTCTATCCTGCCTCATAGTCACAATCTCTTTCATGCTCAAGCTCATTGTTAGAGTCACTGTGTTAACCGAGGACCTCTCTCTCTCTCTTTCACCATCCTTATCTTTAAAGATTATCTCAATGTCAAGAAGCAAAAATTCTTACCAATGGACTGATAGGCAACATCATAATGGATGAAGAGGAGATTGACACTATTAACAGCTTTATCTTGCCTAGATGCGCAATTAACACCCTTGGTACCAGCACTCAGGAAATAAGGAGAGGTATAGCATTATTCATTTAGGAACCTCTCTAAATAATTGAGGAGTAATGATGTCAGTTTGAGGACTAAGATGTGTCTGACTCTGGCCATAGTCTTTCCAATCATTTGCTATGCATCTGAGAGCTGGACAGTGAGTAAGAATAGAGAAAAAGAATTGATGCGTTTAAGCTGTGGTGTTGGAGAAGAGCATTGAACATCTCATGGATAGCCAAGAGAACAAACAGGTATGTCTTGGAGATGGATGGTACTGCTGGAGTGCTCTTTGGAGGCAAGAATGACGAAGTTTCGCCTCACATACTTTGCGCATGCTGCTAGAAGGATCTATTTCTTGGAATAGGGCATGATGCTAGGAAGGGTAGAGGGTCTTCGAAGACCAGGTGGATTGACACGGTGACTGCTGCAATGGGCTTGTGTGTCAGAAGTGTGAGGATAGAACAGGGTTCAGATCTTTTTTCATAGGGTCGCTAAGAGTCATATTCGACTCCACAGCCCCTAAACACCACCACCACCTTTAGGAGTGCTCTGGTTGCATTTGAAGATTGACATACAATCTTAGAAACTCTAAGGGGGCAACTCAATACTGTCCTACGCAGTTGTCTTGAGCAGGAACTGACTTGATTGCTGTAGGTATAGTACATACAAAAATGTTTTGGAGTCTATATGAATCATTTGAGGGAAGGAAAAAAGTGACCAAAGGAAAAAATCCCTCCCACTAGAAGCCATTTTAACTAGATGCCAACAGGTGTATTCCCACAAACGTGTGGCTTGCTTGGTTTGAGCCTTTCAAGGTGGCTAACCTAAGTCTGAAAACACAAGTCAATACTTCCTACACGTCTTCTTTTTTTTTTTTTTTTTAGAAAAAAGCAATATCATTAACAAGAAAAAAAAGTCACAATAGCAAAAATGCAGCAAAAACCCCCGCCCCTAATATTAAGAAAAAATGAGAGGACAATGTAGCAGCTATTTTGTTGGACGTACATTTTGCTAAAGTTTACACGAGCACTTAAAAACACGCTTTTATCACTATTATGAAGCTAGCATGTCCAGCTACGCTACAGCTTCAAAAGAACTTATGACTGTGGAATGAAACACAATGCATACAAATTTTGTATGCAAAGCAATATTTTAAAAAGGCTTTTTTACAAAAAGAACATACTCCATCCAATAACGCTTGTGTTCATTTTGCCCACATGCATTTTTACACTTTTTGGTTAAAATCTTGATTCGCGCCCGTTTCAATACTCAGCTTTTCTTCTCACGCATCCGTCAACACGGGGCCGGCCAATCACAGCCCGGGCACTGGCCCCATTGGTCGCCATCTCACCAATCAGGAGAGGCGCTCCACCCGGCACGGCCGCCGGGACGGCGTCACAACATAACGCGCATCGCCGGCTCTACTCACTGTCCCCGCCTAGTTCTTGTGCGTGCTAGCGCGCTCGCCCGCGGCTGGCCAATAGGAGTGCCATTCGGGGGGCGCGCCCGCCAGAAAACGTCGACGTGCTCGCTCTCGCGCGTATTGGTCCACCCCGCACGTCGCCATCAGCTTAGGTCCCGCCCCGGCCCCGCCCCGACGCTCCGTCCCGCGGTCCTCGCCGGCCGCCGTAGCCGGAACTGCCGTGAGTGCGGCGGGCCGGAGCCCCCGGGACGTTGATCGGCGGGAGCATCGGCGCACGCAGTCCCGACCACTACAGGTCGGACCCCCGGAGGGGACGAGCCGGGCAAGTGCCTCCTGGACACAGCGTCCGAGGAGAGAGGAGCAGCGCTGCGTCGCGGCTGGACTTTTGGCCTGGCCGGTTTTGCGGGTGTCCGCCGGGCCGTAGGCAGGAGGCCCCCGGGGATCCGGGAAGCCAGGCTTTCGCGAGGCGTTGATGAAAAAGGTGACCGGGGTTCACGAGGGCCGGCCGCCCCAAGGGCTGTCATGGCGGTCCCAGCTCCCAACCGGCTGGGTGGAGAGGTCGGTGCCCTCGCAGAGCCTCCCGACCGGCTCCGAGGCATTCTCGAAGCCGTGCAATAGTAGGGACAGTGGTAGGGCTCGTCGGGGGCACCCTTTACTTACCGTGTTGCCTTTTCAATGTTCTTTGTATGTGGCCTGAAGTCTACACCAAAAGGAGTAAATTTAACTTTTACATTCTCTTGAAACGGAACGCCTGCTGATGGGGGTTGAGATGGCGTTTATGTCTGTAAAGTATCTGTTAGGTTTTTCGTAGAAGGAATTCCTGAACTTTGCTTTAATGCAAATGGCTGAGTGAGCTATGCCCATAACCTCTCAGTTCTTTGTAATGCCTTCTTCTGTTCAGTCAGACAAACTGGAAGGTTTATTCTGGAAGGGCTGGCGGATGTTTTTGGTTTTTTTTGGGTCTTACGTCAGTTGTGAATAGATCTGGCTTTATACATCCCTTGGAAATAGGATTCTCCCATTAAACCCAAAGAAAGGTCCTTTTGGGCATTTTTCAAGTTTCTTAGGTAGAAATGGGTAAATTGAGCGTGCTAATGAGACATTCTAGACTTTGAACCTTGAATATTGTGTTATGTGGTTAAGTTCTTTGACATTTTTTACTGTCTCTTGTAGCGGTTGGCATGTAAGGCCAACTTAAGCAGCTAAAAACTGCTTCAAGTCTTTTTCTGGCAGAACATACCAGACTAGTGATATTACTATAATTAAAACAACAACAACCACCCAACCCAACAAAACCCACCATTTCCAGATCTTTCTATGAGAGGAGGTGGCCCACGTTGCTATTTTTCATTGTTAGCAAAGATGCATGCTGCTTAATTTCTTTTCAAATGGATCTCCATCTATCCTTAAACGTTTTTATTTCTAAGGTTGCTTGAGCAGAGTACTCAGACTTGTGGAGGCACCCAGAATGAAGTTATTTTACACCTAGTTAGTCTTTCTAGCCTCCAAATGTTGACTTGTTCGTTCATTGTTCCGTTTCTCATCAGGCCTACCTTCTGGGCTCCTAACATTTTTTGTGCTTTATTGTTGTTGACATTTTATATCCATGAGGGAGAATGTGAGGCTTTTACTTACCAGGAGTTTTGACAATATTGGTGCCCTTGGCACTGGGGCCCCTTTACTTTCTCGGGTGTCTCCAACCTGTTTGATGCAACAGGCTCCTTCCTTTGTTACAAAAGCATTTTATTTATTTCTTTTTCAAACCTCCTAACGCCCTGCATCCCTGGACTGAGGAGTCCCAGAAACCGCGAGCTCGTGGTCCCTCTGCGTGTCTTTTTCTGTTTTCAACCCAGAACGCGGATAGGGAGCTACATACAGGCCGCCAAGGAGTTTCCTCCACCTCCAGGGCAGCCTCGCGCCCCTCTGCCCTTGGGGTTCATCCAGGACTCTTGGCCTTGCTCCTAGGCCACCTTGGGGAGCCCGTGTGCAGGGCAGGTGCGCGGGACTCAGGAACCCTGCGCCCATTTCGGGGGGCGGGGAGGGGGTGGGGACGAGGCCCGTCGAGAGAGCGGAGCAGCGACCCAGCCTGGGTGGCAGGAAAGCGAACTGGGTGCGCAGGCAGCTTCGCGGTGCCCACTGAGGCCATGAGCCACGTCCCTGCTGGGTAGGTGGCCCCGGGGCCGGAGCGGGACTGGGCCAGACCCAGGGGCGCGGGGGCGCAGGCTGGGTGGCCCCAGTGTCCGCCCGGTGCCCATGCCGCCCGCACAGCTGCCCCAGGCCGGACTGCGGGGGCAGAGTCGGGCAGAACTGGGCATCCGGCGAGGGTCCCGGGTCCGGGTCCTGACCGACAAGCGGGCGGCCGGGCCAGGCGGCCGGCCGGGAGGGGATTGGAACAAACAACGGCGGCCATGTTGAGAGGGAATTTGTGCGGCTAAAGTTGTCCCCACGCCCCGGGCCTGCCGCGCCCGCGGGCCTGTCCCCTGGCCAGGATGACAGTGAAGTTGGGAGACGGCGGCGGGGAGGACGGGCTCAAGAAGCTGGGCAAGCGTGCGGCCGATGAGGACTCCCTGGAAGGCGAAGGCGCCGGTGGAGGGGACGCGGCAGAGGAGGAGACGAGCGGCACAAAGGCGGCGGAGCAGCCCCTCAGCAGTGGCAGCGCCGGGCCCCTTGGTCCCCCGGCTCCCTGCGCCCCGCAGGGCTCTCCCCAGGATCAGCACCACTTCCTCAGATCCAGCGTCAGACCACAGAGCAAGAGACCCAGGAAGGACGTGTCCTGTTCAGCTGGTGGCTCCGGGGCCCGGGGCAAAGGTATGTGGCCCCTAGTCCTTCTTTTGGGGTGCCCACCTGGCTCCTGGAGCCTAGGAATACCCCATCTCTCCCCTTATTCACATCCTGTCAGTGTTCCTTCATGCTAGGCCCCTAAAAAATCAAATGCTTAGATGCCACTTCTCTTCAACACAAGCCCCCTTAAAACCGATCTCCCCATGCCATTCTGTCCACCAGCCTCCTTAAACTAAGCCCCTCTGTGCCAGCCCCTTTCCACACCAACCCTCTTAATACCAGCTCCTCTGTTCCACATTCTTCTGTGTCAGCTCTCATCCACATCAGTCCCCCAGAAATCTGTTTCCCTCTCTACCAGTTTCCTTAAAACCAAGACCTCTATCCTCTTTAAAACCAAATCCCTTTCAGCCAGTCCCCTTCTGTCCTGGCCCTGCTCCACATCTGTCCCTCCACACCAGCCCCCTCCATACCAGACTCCTCCACAGACTCCTAACCCTAACCCTAACCCCACTAGCCCCCTTCCACAGCAGTCCCCTCCATGCCAGCCCCTTCCACTCCAACCCCTCCATACCAACCCCTCGACATCAGACCCCTCCATGCTAGACCCCTTCAGTACATCCTCCTCTGGGTGAGTCTTGGACTCCCACTTCTGCATCTACACCCTGTTGTGGACACAGACTGTGCAGGGTGGGTCAGGTGTCCCTTCCTTCTCCACACAGGCTATGAGTTTAAGAGACAGGAAGTGGATTTGAGGAATCCTTATGATACAGTGGTTAAGCCTTTTGATTGCTGTCTGAAAAGTCAGCAGTTCAAACCCTCTGGCTTCTCCTAGGGAGAGAGATGAGGTGGTGTGTTTTTGTAAAGATTTACAGTCTCAAGAACCTGATGAAGCAGCTCTTCTCTTTCCCGTGGGGTTGCTGTGAATTTGAATCGGCTCAACAGTAGTGAATTGGGAAGTCTCATCTTTTGGGCAAGCATAATGGATTCCTTATGGTCTGTCTTTCCTATCCCCCTTGGCCCCCTGCAAAGAGTGATGGATAGATTTGTGTGGTAGGCTACTTTAAGCAGCAAGCAATGTCTTGGAAACGGGAAGAGGAAATATCTATTGTGTATCTTTCCCAGACCCTTGCCATGGGGGTGCAGCAAGGGAAAGAGGGAGAGCAGCAAGGGCCTGGACTTTCCAGACTTGTGAGGGAATGGTCAGTGAGAGACTGGCAGGGGAGGTCTGTGGGCTCCATTTGGGCTCATTTGTGAGTGTGGAGCTGGTGTGGATGGGAGGCTGGATGTAACTGAATGAGGGCCATCAAGTTTACAGAGGCCTCCAGAGGACCTCACCTGGCCAGGGCCAGGGGACCATTGGTACAATGTCTGGCAGTGGAAAGCTACACCAGCCAGCAGTTCTCCACCTAGTATACTGAGGTGATTGAGCATGTCTTCACCTCCTGGGTGCCCTCCCAATAGCCCAAGGAATCCTGAACCACTAAGATCTAGGGGTCTTTTCCTCCTCAGGGCCCACTGTTAAACTTTTTTTCCCTAATCTTTGCCTCAGGCCAAGTTTGCCTCATATTGTGTAAATAGCAAAAGTATTGTTGTTCTCTGTGAATTTCCCTTCCTTCTTGTCTCCTGGAAAATAGTCATTTAAATTCTATAGGGAATTTTGTAGGGGATTGTGCTGTTAACCAAATCCACTGGTGATTTCTTAGGAAAAATGGGACATTACTGTGCAATTTACAGCCTCTGAAAATCTTCTGGAAAGTCATTTATGAGTCAGTTCAGACTCAACAGCATAAATTCCTTAGGTGGTCTTGGGTTTTGAAAGCAAACCTCATTGGAGCTGTGGAGAAGCCATTTTGGGGACTGAGGCCAAATACTGCCTGTCGAGTCTGGCTTCCAGAATAGCAGCATTAGTATTACTTGTCCCTATAGATGTGAGCTAAGAGGTGTCTTTCATGAATGAAAAAGTGTCTTATGTAGGAGACGTTTGTTGAGTTATTATGAGTTAAAGACTTTTTGAGACGATACAACTCTATTCCATGTCACCCTCTTAAGTGTCCTTGAGAGTTATGGTTTCTGACCTCAGAGTCCAGTGGCCTCCCCTCTCTGCCCTGCTACCGTGTCCTCTCACCGCATCTTGAACCTGCTCTGCTCTTTATTCACATGAGGGCCCTCATCTGTGACACAGGACAGTACGAATGCTGTGTTCTTATGAAGTGTTGCCCTGAAAGTTAAGTTTTTTCTGGGAAGGTGAAGACCCCAAAATCAAACCCACCACAAAATGGTGGTCCTCTGTCACCTTCTGCGGTTGTAAATCTTTACAGGAGTAGGAGACTGCCATTTTGTCCTTTATAGTAGCTGGTGGATTTAAACCACTGGCTTTTATTTTAGCAGCAATCCACTATGCCACGGGGGCACCTTCTGATGGTGCAGTAGAGGTAAACACTCATTCTGAGTGAGCCATTCCTCAGCATGGGAAGGGGAAGTTTTGTTGGTGTGTCTGTGGGGTGACCTTCCAGGTGAAGAAGGTTTCCGGATGAGCATCTCTCTCCTATCCTGTCATTGAGGTCTCCGATGGCACTTCTTGTTGGTTTTTATCCCAGCGTGTGGCATGGAACAATTGACTTTTTAGTGTGTTTAGAAACTGGGAAATGCAAATTTATTTCTGCCTCTGATAGAGGAGCTCTTGGTGCCTTACATGTTATGCTCCTGACCAAAACATCAGCAGTTTGAGTCCACCAGGTGCTCTTTGAGAGTGTGAGAAGGGAGGTAGTCTCCTCCTATAAAGGTTTACAGCCCCAGAAGCCCAGTGGAGGATCTCATGAATAGGAACTGACTTTGATGCCAATGGATCTCTATGTAGGTGCGTAATCCTTATAATATCAGTGCTTTCCTATGTTAGCAAGCAAAGATCTTCTCTTCTTCCACTTTTAAAAAGTAATGAAACTGCAACAAGCTAGCCTGTGGGAAAGGAGGAGGAAGCAAGGCCCTCGGTGTCCTGCAACTTCTCTGTCAGCATCCAGCCTCCTCTTGGCTGTTCTGCTCTCATAGGCTTCCTGAGTCCTGTGGGCACACCTCTCTGCCACTGAAGACACATACCTTGCTGAAAGAAGTCAGCCTCTGAGCCTTTGAGTGTTGAGCATCTAGGATGAGGTTAGGCAGCCACAGCAGACCACCAGACCCTCTAGGACCTGCATCTCCCTTCTCCCTAGGATTGTGACCATAGTCTGGCAAGGAAATGGACATAACTGGCCTTTCAAAAGTTTTACAGGAAAATAATGTCATTTCCATGATGGTGAATGGAAGCAAAGTCATCGGGGTTTTCTTTGTCATCAGGATTTCCTTTTGGCTGATTAGGGGCCCTGTTAGTATCGTGGTAAAAGCAGCAGGCTGGTAAGCAAAAAGTCAGTGGCCCAAACCCACCAGCTGCTCTGTGGGAGCTCATAGAAAGATTATAGCCTTAGAAATTACAGGGCAGGCAGTTCTACTCTGTCCTGCAGAGTCACTGAATTAGATCCACTTACTTGATGGAAATTAGTTTGGTGGCAAGAGGAGTCCATCCAGAGCTCCTCAAAAGACAAACTAGGCAGTTTTGCTTGTGAAAGGTCACAGCCTCAGACTTGGTCCAGTTGTTCTATTCTGCATAGACTCATTCATTGTGCCTTAAATTGACTAAGTGCCATGCAGTGGTCTTTTGTGAGGGAGAAAGCACATGCCGTGAGGATAGGGGCTGCAGGCAGAGGCTGTACAGGAGAGGAGGGTCAGAGACTAGGCAGGAGTTTGAGGAAGGCCACTAAGCTGTGCCCTCTTGGGCTGAGTAAACTGGTGGATACTAAGGGTGACATCAACCCAGCTGTTTTCCATTACTGCCTCAGCCCCTGTCCAAGAAAGGAGGATGGTAATACCCTCTTGGGAATCTACTGAAGTTGGCTGTCATAGTCTGGTGTAGGCATGGCAAAGGAATTGGTAACCAAGGTACAGATTTTGCTCTGGTTTAAGTGTATTGCATGACTACGTTGTACCTCTTGCAGAAAGTCTAGCAATTTTAATCCACCAGCTGCTTATGGGAGAAAGATTGGCAATTTCTTATCTTTAAAATTTATAGCCTAGAAAACTGATGGGCAATAGCTCTGAGTTGTAATCGATTGGACAGCAGGGTTTTTTTGGTTTGGACTTTTTGCGTAACTTTGAGGGCTACACCTACTGTATCTCTGTACATAGCACTTCTGTGGAAAAAATGCATATACACATATTGTATGGACATAGTGCATAGGAAGCTATAGTGCTGCTTTCATTGCTCATGTTGTTGGTGTAATAATATGGTAGCATTGAAGCTTTTAATAGACCTGGCATAAGATATATTTTAACCTGGGACAATTGGGCTCAGGGGCTGGTGTTATGGTCAGAAGGGCTCATCCAGCAACTGAAATACACGAATTGGCCTGCAAAGTTGCCACCAGCCACATAGTACCTCTGTGTGACTACACATGCTGCCCAGCCAGGCCTGGGCTCTCAGATTCCCTTCTGGGAAGATGGGCACCAAGAGCTACAGGTACCCAAGTCTGGGGTGAAGGACTCTTGTGAAGAATGCTTCTGGCTGATCCTGAGGTTGGCTGCACATCCTGGTCAGCAATGCCTCTAATGTTTGGATGGTTCTGTAGCCTGGGACCTCTGCTCAGCCTGGCCCCCATTCCTACCTCAGAGAATTCATGGGCAGTGTCCACACAAAAAGCGTTATAGCTATCTCCTGCGACAAAGATGCAGCCTCCTGACTTGGCCCATGACCTGCCCATTTAAGGTCGCCAGTGCCCACCCTCCAACAAACAGACTGTGTGCTCTCTGGCACCAGACTGCTGAGCCCTCAGATCCTTGCTGCCCAGGTGATAAAAGGAAGCATTTGTGGATACTACTGTGGCTTGAGTTGTGACACTGAGTTTTCCTGGGAGTCCACACATCTAGGAAGGAAAGAGTAGCAGCAAGGGCTGCACTCCTGCCGACTGTCCAGCACACAACTGAGAACCTGGATAATGCCGCGTTCCTTGGACAATATGGCGACCCATATATCCTCCTGACAGGCAGCAAACACACGCTTTTGGTCAGTCAGGAGTCTAGCCAGGCTACAGAGGAGAAGGCAAGACGGAGTGGGTGGGGCCAAGGAGACCATGAACCAAGCTTCTTGGTGAAGCATGAAATGTAGAGTTGGGTTGGATCAGCTGTGCTGATCATCAGTGATGCCTGTGGGGACATACACAGGGGACTTGGGTGGCACAAACAGGTGGCACTCAACCACAAGCTGACAGCTGACCATTTGAATCCATCCAGCAGACCAGACAGATTTAGATGAAGTGAAGTCAGGTGCCCATAGACTTGCCACTGCCCTTGCACGCTCACCAACGTTGATATGAACACATGTTGATCTTCAATCAGGAGCAGTAGTGGAAATGCTTAGAGGATGGACCTGACATTCTGCCTTCACATGGTCCCAGCTTGAAAATAAAGAGATGAAGCAGTGCTGCTTTTTCATACATGCATATGTGGACATGCCCCTTCAAAACCAAACCCTTTGCTGTCATCGATTCTGATTCATCCAGACACTGTAGGACCGAGTAGAACTGCCATGTTGATTTTCCGAGGCTGTTTATAGGAGCAGACTGCTGCATCTTTCCCCCAGGGAGCAGCTGGTGGTTTCAAATCCTTGCCTTTTTTTCCCGTTCTTGTGTTCCATTGACTAGGCTCTGAATGGCACGGGGGAGATTGCCCCTCCTTCTCCAGCATAGCATCTGGTGGATTCAAACCACGAAATCTTTACCTTTTTGTTTAGTAGCTGATCACTTAACTTCTGCGTCACCAGGGTAGAGCTCATAGGTAATACATAAATGCATTCACGTGTATGTACACCCTGACAGAACAGCATTTGAGTGCTTGGTTTCTGACTGTAACTTCTAAAGACTTCATTCATTGTACTTTACTTTTAGAGCTAATGTAGTTTCTATGGTATCCAACAGCAGAATTACCTTTCACCAACCAAATAGACTAGAATTTTGATTTTACATGGTACACTGTGTTTTAATTATGGCTTATGTGAAGGTACGGAGTTAAAAGTGAATGGTTTCAGGAGAGTAGCAACTCTGTCATGGGTGGTGGTGCAGGACATCTCAGTACATCCAATAGCTATTGTGTTCTTGTGTCAAAGGACACAATGGGAAAGGCTAGCAGAGCAGCTGTGCACCTGGGAGAGTCAGGGCCAGTAGGATGTCAAAAATGACCTTCCTGTGAGGAGAAATATTTCCCATTACTTGATGAGCAGAGAAGACATTTTAATATAAACTGTGAGATTGTAGTTGGTTGGTTGTGGGAGATGATGTCTTTTGAACTGGAAGTCCAGCTGAGAGAAAGGCCATCCTCACTGAGAAGACAGCAAACAGACGTCTGGCATGCAGGTGACCACTTTGTGCCACAGGAATCACATCTTAGATCCTGAGAGCTGCTGATGTAGAGGCTGGGGCTCCATAGATGGCTTCTGGTGTATGGGGGGGTGGGGGGTGTGCGCGCATGCGCGCACACACAGAATCCTTCAAGGCCTGATGGTAGTGAGGTAGCTTTATTATAGAGCACCTGTCTTGGGACTCTAGGAGTTTCTGGGAGTGGGCAGGACTGGCATGGAGGTGGGTACTGAACTGGAAGCACAGAGGGCTCCCAGGTGGCTGCTGCTCAAGGCCTGGTCTTGACTTGGGAGTAAGATAAGGGTGGTGCTCTCAGGCTTACAGTTGAGGTCCTGTCCTGGGGGCCTCATTTCATCATGTGTTTCTTGGGTGCTGACTTTTCAGAGCCGGAGTGCTGACATTGACTCTTGCGGAGAAAACCATCTTGCTGACCAGTCTTTGTCCTCCTCCATTCTCCTTGCTTGCCTCCCTCTCTCCTGCTAGCTGTCACCTCCCATTTTCACCTGGATTTTTTCTGGGCTGACGGTGGATGTTCCTGGGTGTTCGTTGTTGCGTTCTACCAGCATTTCTCTGATCCAGCTTCCTGGAGCTACTGCTGCACTTGAGCAACAGCCCTGGGCACGTGAGCCAGCAGCAAAGCTGTGCAGCTGCTGCTTCTTCCAAGGTTCAGGATCAGATGCCACGCTCACTTTCTGCTGTGATTTTTTTGTGATTCTGCTTTTCTTTAACAAAGGTGTTAAGTGTGGTGATTTGAGATGTTATTCTCTGAATGTTAAAGTGGCTTTATTTTCTTCTGTTGAGGCTCTGTTGTTTTGGAAACACCAGAAAGAGGACCCATCCCTCAAAAGTGAGTTTTAACTGCCTTGTGAACCTCATCAGAACCACTTACAATGTTGTACCTTCTTTGACAGCCACCGTGGTGAATCTTACTTTCTACCTCCAAAATCCCTTCCAGCTCAGAAAGCTTTGAATTCTGCTTTCCCTGCCCTGATTGTTCATTCTTATTTTGGACTACCAGTTCCACATCTCCTTTCTAAAATCTTAAAATTCAGCAAGACATCTCGATTACAGAATTTTTTACAAACTTAAGTCACTGTCAGGTTCATCTGATGCCAGTGTGGGCTGGTGAAAGTAAACCCAACCTGTGACTGTCGGGCTTCCTAGCAAGTGCCATGTCTTGGAAGGAGAGACATTAACAAATGTTTCCTGGTGTTTTGAGAATGACTCTAAAGTCCTCTGTCATGGATGGTGCTGAGTGAGTAGGGGGCAGACCTCTTTTAGTGAAAATATATGAGGAATAGGGGCTCTGGGTCAGTGGAGCTTGTATTTGAGGGCCATGTTTGAGACAGTGAGTCCTAAAAGACCTCATGGCTTAACATATGTGATCCCCAAAATAGATGTATATAATGATTTCCCATGAGATGATAAGCCAAAGAGTTATAGGAGTATTAAATGTGGACTGCAACATACCCTGATCCCCAAAAGAGAAGTTTCACTAGGGTATGGTGTGTTATCCCTTTTCTCTCACTAGAAATAAAAAGGAAGGTGAGCTAAGAGGGGAGACCTCAGTATCACCAAGAAGGAACTGCCAGTAATGGAGTGTGTCTATATGGACTTGAGCTCCTTGGCGAGGAACGTCCTTGGCACCAGGGAAGGCCAGTAAACATGGCAATCTCCAAGGAATGCCTGGTGGACAGATACTGAAAGGTGTTCCTCCACAGCTGACAAAGAGAGTAGGCCTTCTCCTAGAGCCAACACCCTAAATCCACCTCGGGTATCCTTATTATAACAGCAGTAGCGGACTAAGTCAGGTGGCTCTTCACCTCAGAACACAAACATCCGTGATCCATTAGATGTGCATGAGATGGAGTATTTATTCCTGTAGATGTGTAAGTTATCATACCTCTGGGAAGCATCTTGGGAAGTGCCAGGTTTATCAGCCAGGTCACATTGTGGGTTTGGGCAGGTGAGGAAATTCAGTTGATTGCTGAGTTTGAGTGCTTCACCAACCTGCCACACAGCACAGGAAACACCAGAGCAGCATTTCTCTACTGAGTGCCCACTGGGAGCAATATAAAGCAGGCTGGGAGCTGCTTTGAGCTTGGTAACCTTTCATTTTGTGACCGTGCCTTTATTTAAGAGAAGCAAGCTTTTATGCCTTTTTTTGACTAGCAAAGATGTATGAATTGGTTGGTCTCTGGTTGCCAGTCAGAGACTAGATCCCACGTCCTTCTCCAGACTCATCTCTGCTTCAGCCTTGACCAAGGCCCAGAATGCAGCAGTGATTGCAGAAGCCATAGGGCTAGTGGCCATAGAGGCAGATGGATCAGCCACAAAAGCCTTGACCTTTACAACCAGTGGGAAGATGTGTTCAGTCCCCAAAGACAAAGCCAGGACCCACTTGACCCCATTGATCGTGTGGAGTACTGAGACCACAGCTGGCTAACAAAGCCGCAGACATGCTGGCAACGCTTTGGACCTGTCCAGGAAGAGGGAGTGCCATTTCCTAAGCGATGTCAAGCACATTTGAGTAATAAATACTACCTTGTCAAATGCATAGTGGATCATCAGCCCCAAGGAGAAGGCATGAGTTCCTGGCTCCCACTTTATGATCATCATAATCAGCTACACAGATGACAGTGTCTTTAGATCAGACACTGAGCACGCAAATACACATACGTGCGTTAGTAATGGACGTGGGAGTAGTGCCCTTGGAGTGACCACTGAGCACTTGACTGCCATATAGCTAGTCTGACCAAGGAAGTGAGCTTTTATTTATATTTGTTAGTATTTGAAGGTTTATGATAGATGGGTAAGAGATTGAAATTGTTAACAGCTTTAATTTGCTTGGCTCTACAATCAACACTCTTGGTATCAACAGGCAAGAAATCAGAAGACAGATTGCTTTGGGAAAGTCTGCAGTCAGGGACCTCTCCAGAGTACTGAAAAGCAGCGTCAGTCTGGAGACTAAAGTGCACCTGATCCACGCCATAGTCTTCTCAGTTACTTGGTATGCATCAGAAACCTGGACAATGACTAGGGATCATAGAAAGAATAGATGTCTTTGAGCTGTGGTACTTGAGAAGAGTATTGGATATACCATGGACTTGCAGGAGAACAAACAAGTTTGTCCTAGAGAGGATGAAACCAGGCTGCTCCCTGGAGGCAAGGATTATGACGCTTCATCTGACATACTTTGGGCATGTTGCAAGGAGGAACTGATTCTTGGAGAGGGACATCATGCTTGGAAGGATGGAGGGACAGCACAAGAGAGGAAGACCCTCGATGAGATGGATTAATTCATTGACTGGGGTAATAAGGGTAAGTGTGTCAGAGACAGTAAGGGAGGCACAGGATAGAGCAGTTTTCAGGGTTGTACATAGGGTTGCTATGAGTCGCAAGCGACTCAACTGCACATAATAACAATTTGAAGATTGTTCAGTGGTTATCCTGGACTGGGTTCTCTCCAGAAACAAAGTAAGTGAAGCTTGTATATAAGTACAAAAAGACCGATTTATCTGGAGGAACTCACTTACATGCTTGTAGAGGCTGGCAAGTCCAGGTCTGTGGATTAGACCTCAGGAGAGGGGCTTTTCCTGACACCTGGCTGCAGAGTCCCAGGGATCCCAGGTTGACAGGTAAGGCAGGCCTGTGGCTCAGGTTCATAGAACTAGAGATGACAAGTTAGATGCAGCATCCAGATTGAGCTAGAAAGCTCACACTCTCCCTATGAAACTTTCTGTTTCTTTGCTGATGTCATCCAGGACATGATTATGTCATGCACTATATCATCAAGGAAATGATTGCATTATAAGCAGATTTTGTTAAGGGAATGGCTACATCTTAATTGTCAAATCAGAGCATCACGGACAGCCACGTTGATGCACAACCTTCACCATCATAATGAAGCACACAACATGTTTGACAGCTACCCCCCCCCCCAGTGGTACCAGAAGGGAAAAGCACTGGTGAGATGTTTGTGTAATGATTACCAAAACCAAGCCTAACCCACTGCCATCAAATCATTTCCAACAGAGAGCTACCCTGTAGGAACTAGTAGAACTGCCCCATTCTAAAGCTGCAAGTTTTTACAGAAGACTACCCCATCTTTCTTTCCAGGATCAGCTAGCTGGTGCATTTCAACCACTGACTTTTCAGTTAGCATCCAAGTGCTTCATGCCACGCCACTGGTGCTCCTCTGAAAAGACAACCAAGAAAATCCTGTGGAGCAGGTCTTTATAACTCAGTGGTTTCTGAGAACCAGGAGATTACTTAATGCTAACTAACATTAAATAAATTTAAAAAAAAAAGTAAATAGTGCTAATTGCAAGTGAATTAGCGATTTCTGTATATAGGATTATTTGTTTAGGGGACCGGACCCTTAATTGATAGTGATTGTTACTGCACTTTCCTAACATAAGAGTGAAAGGTCTTCATTCTGCCAGTTTTTATTCTTCTCTCTTTTTAATTTTTATCTAAATTGAGACTTAGATGAAAGTTTACAGAACATACTGGTTTCCATTCAGCCATTTACTCACATTTTGTTTTATGGTATTAATTACAGCCCACACAGTGTAACTGTATTCTTCTCTGTTTCTTCCCTGTGATTCTCACTTCCATTCATCCTCCCTCCTCCCCTCCTACCTTCTGTGTTTCATCCCTGGGAAAATGCTGCTCTAGATCTTGTATAATTGGAGTACTATGAAGTGAGTGCATTCCTGGTGTTACTTATCTTATAGGCCTGGCTGGCTGGCTGGCACTTTACCTATGTGGTGGAGGCGGTTTTGTGTGAGTTTTATTACAAAAGGGTAACTAAGTGCCATAGCTTCAGGAGTTTCACCAGACCAACAAATAAGTATGGTCCTTCTTATTTTGAGTTCTAGTCTACCTTTTTCGTGTCTTCTACCCAAGATCTTTTGCTATGATCAGAGCCATCAGCAGAGATAATTGAGCACCATCTAGTTCATCTAGTCTCTGGAAGTTTGATATTTTACATGGTGCAGTAGCTTTTTTAGTAAATTGTTTGCATTCATCTTTGCTTTTCTTTTTCTTTGGAACAAAGAGAAACCAGTAGTTGCACCTTAGATGGCTACTCACAGGCTTTTCAGACCCCAGTGAGCTGTGGTGTGACAAACACATTCTGCTTCTGATGGCTGACCGAGGGCATTTCCACACACTTTGTGTGCTGTGATCCTGGTGCAGATGCGTGTGCACGATCTGCAGGACTGACAAGGTGGCAGTGAAGGGTAAGCCTCTGTTCTGGAGAGCTGCTGGGAGCCATTTCTGTGTGTTTTTCTAAAGAGAGTCTTAGCAAATATACCTGGATCAGCAAATGTTAGCCTGCCTTTTATTTCTCATGGTCTCCTGTGGGCCTGGACAGCTTTCCTGCCCTCTGTGAGATAGCCTCATGCTGAGAAGGTGAGGGTTCTGGATGCTGAGCCTTGGCTTAAGGGTCTTTAGGAAAAGCTGGTGATGATGTCATTAGGAAAGCATTCTTAGAGTGGTCTGTATTTGGCATCTGCTTCCGGAAAGCTTTCCTTCTTTTTTACCATGTGTTTTTCTCTTATAGGACTGCCTCAGAATTAGCGAGCCTTTCTCACCCATCTTGCGGTCCTGCAGTCACTTGAAAAGCAAATTCTGATTGTCACTGGGGTCTGCCAAGAGTTCCTTCCCATTTGTGCTGAGATAGGAAGGAGCTGGGTTGAGAGCACTGCGTAAGGTTATAAAAACATTTCCATGAAATATGACCTTTAACTCTTGCTAATACTACTATTCACCTGATTCCCAGTGTGGGATCTCTGTGGCCCCCAAGAACACCTTATTTTATTAGTTTCCCCTTTTCAGTGCTGTTAAAGATTGTGATGTCAAGTAGGGATTGATGCTTTCAGGGAAGTTGCAAGGTCATCAGAATACCAGGTTTTGATGATGGGAATGAATCAAGACTGATAATTTCCTCTTCATTTTGTCATTTCTGACTTAGTAGATCATGTATTTGTCTAATTCAAGATGGCCAATATCAGGCCATCTCAACTCACTAATGGCTAGAATGTTGATCTGTATGTGTTCTGTTTCATTTCTGACAACTTCAGACTTCTTACAGTCCATGTTCCAGTTATTAAATAGATACTTGGAGCTGTTTCTCCTCATTTGGTGTCTTGCCACATTAGCTCCCTGATCACTCTGCTCTTGCCACAGATTAATGTATTTAGTCTCACTTTGGTCATGTTTTTGTTGGGAGATGTGAGTCTTTGGACAAAGAACTTCATGGTAAAGGTCAGTGAAAAAAGAGGAAGACCTCCAACTGGATGTATTGACAGTGGCTAGTTACAGCAGTGGGTTTGAGCGTGACAGAAATAGTGACGATGGTGCAGGGAAGGTTCAGATTTATTGTTTACAGAATGACTGAGGCCTAGTTGATTTGATGGCACCTAGTAACTAACAAGAAATATGTAAGATTTTAAGGGTTATTAGACATTCGGTGATCTGTATTCTAAAATACATCCACCTCTTATCAACATGGTTATGTTCCAAACACCAGGTTGCTATGTGAAAATGGAGAAAGCCCACTTATTGTGTAATTACCAAATTATGTCATTATGTAACTGACAAACCATTGAGAATTGTGCCCTACCCAGAGGACGCACAACCTTAACTGTCACAGCCAAGGTGACCCTCACCTTGAACATCTCTACTCATGAATGCCAGCCAGATATGTGTTGGTAATACCCAAAGTAGTCGAGTGAGTTTCTTTACAGTTGTCCTAGAAGTGAGTGTATTGGTATAGGGTTGGTGAAGATGAGAAAAACCTACCAGAAGATGGATTGACAGTAGTTGTCAAACAGCAGAGATCATGGAGGTCACGCTTGACTGGACAACATGACCACTCACTTGTATAGTACCCACATCAGTTCACTTCCCTATCCCCCACTCGTCGTTCAGCCCCTCTCCTCATCCTGTTCTTTGGCATGCAGTCACCATGAGTTAGAGCCTGGCTACTGTTGCTTCAGCTGCAAAACTCAGTGGACCCCTGTGTGTCCAGTGGAAGTGCTTTGTTGGAGAGCAGTTTCCACTCAGCAGAGAAGACCCTTGAACTCCCATTGTGGCTGAAGCGTCACTATGGCCGTGTTTTCCCCTCTCTGCGCATTTTAGACAATGCTCCTTTATCATCTTCCTCTTCCTCACTGTGAATGTACTGTGAAGTGTCAGCTAGGCACGTGGGGACCTGGGGACTTCTCCAGCACCCTCATTCAAGGCAGGTGGTGAGGGCTGCTGGGCAGAGGGTCCCTGAAACAGGTCACCATATGCTGTTTTTTCACCCAGGAACTGACAGCAGTGGAGCAGCATCTGGAAATGGGCCTGTCGTTGCCCCCACTGCCCCTGCCGGGGGCTCACGCCCCTCCTCCCGGAACCTAGGGTCATCGGGAGGTGACAAGGAGGAGGGCAAGAAGGTGCGGCGGCAGTGGGAGTCCTGGAGCACGGAGGACAAGAACACCTTCTTTGAAGGGTTATACGAGGTGAGGAGACGGAGGGAGTAGGAGAATAGTGAAATGAGTTGATGGTAGGCCTATATGAGTGAATGGACTATGGCGCTCATGAATGAGTGCATGGCGGGGCCGAGGATGGGGAGCTGTGTAAGTGGACAATAAACAGGGATGGGGAGGCTATACAAGTAAGTATGGCTAGGTGAGGTACTGTGGAGGTGGGAATAGGGGGCTGTACAAGTGAAGGGGGGATGATGGCAAGGTGAGTGGACAGTGGAGGTGGGGATGGAGGAGCTGTACAAAGTGAAGAGGGGATGGCAAGGTGGGGCAGCAATGGAGGGGCTGTACAAATGAAGAGGGGATGATGAAGGGGTGGACTGTGGAGGTGGAGATGGGGGAGTTGTACAAGTAGAGTGGAGGCAGCAAGTTGAGTGGACAGTGGGGGCTGGAGCAGTATGGGTTGAGTGGATGAGTGGAGACGGGGTCAGTAAGTGAGGGCATAGTAAAGGGAGTGAACAGCAAGGTGGCAGGCCCTACATGCCATAGTGGCCTGCTCACTGCCACTCTGTGTATGTCCCCTTCCCTCACAGAGATGTTGCAAGCGTCCTGGATGAGGGTCATAACTTGCCATGTTCTTCCCTCATTTGTGTCAGTGTAGACTCAGGGTGCTCCTTCATCTTACACCATAACTAGTTTGCATTTTAAGTTCTTAGGGGCTTTCCCATATTTGGCCTCTTCACATACTGGCCCTTGTGCTCTTGATACACACCTTATTTTCTGGCACCCCTTGGCTGTCCACACTTTTGCTGTCCTGGCTCTGGCCCTGGTAGCAGCATTTGTCTGAGAAGCCCCAATTCTTCCGGAGAAATGGCGTCAGAGGCTGAGCTCCTGAGTGCTCAGGAGCTGATGGCTCCTGGGTGCCAGTGCCATTCGTGGGGCCTGTCCCATGGTTGACTGAGGCATGCTGACCACTCTTTGCCTTTAGCAATCCCTGGGAGGACAGTGATGGAAAACCGGTTCTCTGAGACACACTCTGCCTGTGTCCCATGTGTTGAGGGCATGCCAGTCCTGTGGGTACTCAGACCCTCCTGTCTGCTGTCCCTGTCAAACACAGGGGACACTTTACACTATCCTGTCTCTTTTGGGAACATGAATCTGTGTAGTCAGCCAGTCTTCGATTGGAAAATACCAGCCGTGCAGCAGCCTGAACTCCAGGCTCATAGTATCACAGTGTGTGGTTGCTTTCTTCTGGAAGCTGTCTTTTGAAGGTCTTTGAACTGGTTTGAAACCATACAACTACCATAACCAAGGGCCACTTTAGGTTGCATGGCAGCCACATGTGGGGAGCAGTGCTGTGCTCGCTCAGACGTGATGGCCATGTGTGCTGCTTGCCTGATTGAGGGCTACTTTCCAGTGTCCCCTTACACCCTTTCCTCCTGAACGTCTCAGTAGCTGGATGTGGGAAACTGGATTCTTGCAGAATTGAAAGAGCACTCTTTCATCATGGTATGATTGGGTGCTGTCTTCAAATGGGATGTTCCTGTTTGTTTCCTTAAACAAAAACCAGTACACCAAACAAAAAGTCACAACAAAATTGAGTCACTTCTGACCTGTGGTAGGCTTCTGGTGAGTTTCCAAAGCTATCAGTCTTCAATGCAGGAAACTGCCTGTCTTTTTGCTATAGAGCAGCTGGTGGATTTAAACTATCAAAATTAAAAAAAATTTAAAAAAAAATAAATTAAAAAAAAATAAACTATAATTCTGGTTAGCACACCAGCAGTTACTCTGCTGTGCCACCAGGACCCTTCTTCCCAGTAGCAGCAGTTTTGGTTGGTGTGGAGTGAGCACATGGTCCTAGTTTATGAGGTAACTATTTTAAACCAGTTCAAAGCTCTGATGTCACATTGTTTTCTAAGTGATGAGAGGAGGAGCTCTCTGTCCATGATCAGCTTTCCCTCTCTTCCATTCCAGTGTTCTTACCTCTTATCCCTGAGCTTCCGTCATGGTTGGATCTTGGTGACAGAGAGCACTGAGGGAGCTCTGCTTGCCCCAGCTGGTCCACACCCATGCATTTTCAGGACAGTGTTCATACTGCCCCTTAGGCTTGTGTTGTGCTCCCTTTTCACTGGGACTGTGTCTTCCAGCATGGGAAGGACTTCGAGGCAATCCAGAATAACATCGCCCTGAAGTACAAGAAGAAAGGCAAGCCCACCAGCATGGTGAAGAACAAGGAGCAGGTCCGGCACTTCTACTACCGCACGTGGCACAAGATCACCAAGTACATTGACTTTGACAATGGTGAGTGTGTGCTGCTGCCCATGGCTTGTGTGCATGGTCTCTAGCGGACCCCAGGCTTCATCTGACCCTGTGGCATGGTCTTGACCTGTGCTCTTTACAGATGCGCCTGATGACCTTTGTCTATGTGCAGATGGCTGGAGGCAGCTTTCTAGCTCTGCTGCTCCCCTTCCCACTGGACTCTGTGTCGGCTAGTGCATCTGGCTCTGGGTTTCCTGTGGGTTCTGAGTCCCTAGATCTTGGCCTGTATACCTACTATGAAGGCGCTGGGGCCATGTTAGCCAGAGCTAGGCTCTGTGTGACTGATATGAGTGAGGCTGATTCTCTTGGGGCTCAGACCTATGACCCTCTCTTATCCACATAACTAGGTGATTAGAGTGACACTAACTGTCAACTCTGGCAGTGTGCTGGGACATTAATTCTCTGTGGTTGGAATCTTGGGGATGTTTTTTTATTTGTCTGCCATCTCCCTGTGACGGAAGCAGCACTTCTGACTATGCTGTGTCTGCAGGTTGCCTGCTTTCTGCATGAACCATGTTTTGTCCATCAGGTGGTGGGTCTTTAGCGCTTCTAAATCATGAGCTCCTCTCAGACCCTGGTGAAATCCAGGGGGGTCTTTTTCTCGGGAAAGATTCTAGAACAGCTGATGTGGACTTTGGCAGCGTGAGCTTCACAGAGTCACCTAGTCACAGAGCCCCTTCCTAGGACCTTTCTTCTATCCCTGGTTCTCTGGGTGCCCACATGATGCCCCTTTGCTCACCTGTCCTCTCCCTTGCGCACAGATCCACACCCCCTGTCCTCAATATGATCTCTCACACACAGTGCTCACACCAACATGGTGTCTGTTTATTCTTCTGTTCTCTATTTTGTGCACGTACATGTGCACACTCTAACCCCCATGAGAGTTCCTGTTCTCTCACACTTACACAGGCAACACTTGCACCCGATATTGTGTTGTCCATTTTCTTGCCTGTTTTCTTCTGCACACAAGCGTGTGTGCACACTTACACTAGTAATCTGTTTCTTCTGTTCTCTATTTTATGCACACCCACGCATCCCCATATGATGTTTCCTTTACTCTCACGCTTACATGCACAGGCACACATTAACGTGATGGCCATTTCCTCTTCATTCTCTCCTGCACGCAGCTACGTGCACGTGTGTTCACACACACTTACACTCTGTGAGTCTGTTTCCGCTCCTGTTCTCAAATGCGTATGTGTATGCACACATACCAAGATGTGATGTTTCCTCTCTTCTCAGATCTACACACACACTCCCTAATGTGATGTTCATCTCCTTTCCTGTTCACTGTCTCATGCACACAGATGAACATGCATGCACTTAGACACATATACTCACATTTACGTGATGTTTGCATTTTCTTCTGGCCTCTTGTCTGTCTCCCTCTTTCAAACGTAAGATGTTAAGGCTTTCATACTGGCTGCCAAGGAAAGCAGGTGTGAGAGGCTGTATGGGCAAACGTTCTCCCAAGTCACTGCGAGATCTGGCTGGAGTGGGTGAACTCAACATCATGGTGCTTCCACACAATGTTTGTTCTCTGTGTAAATGACACCTGGGACTGGTATCAAGAACCCAGATTCTGCCCTTCTGCTCTACTAGCCACATATAGGTCCACACGGTTCCAAGTAGCTCACAGCTGTCCTGCCTGAGCTGGTCTCATTAATGGACTCTTCTGCTTCCACAGCAGGTCCATACTTCACTGGCCAGGGCTTGGTTCTGTGGCCATGTCTTCTAGCAGTGTTTCCCTTTCAAAGCAGATGGGGGAGCTGTTGTACTGGAGGGGGGTGGTTCCTGGGTCACTGGTGCGGCATGAGTACTCTTGTCATGTTGCTTTCCCTCAATTACTGTTGTGTGGGGCTGGGGGTGTCAGAGGAGGAGAGGACAGGTGAGGTGGTGAGAACAATTGACAAGTTCAGTGACCTGCCTGTTATCATCACGATCCCCTTCCTCACCTCCAGGAGAGCCATCTGAGTTCAGTATCCCTTGTTCTCCCCGTCCATTCCACCTACCATTCTGTCACTGTCCTGTGCAACCAGGGTCCACCTGCTCAGGACTATCTCTTTTATTTTTATAATAAAAATAAAACTCTTGCAGTGTTCTCAAGAGGACTGAAGAAGTCGTCCCAGGAGCTCTACGGACTCATCTGTTACGGGGAGCTGCGCAAGAAGATCGGGGGCTGTGAGTATGCCTCGCCCACACCACGTGGACTTTGGGCTGTGTGTCAGCCCTCCACAATGGGGGCTGCGGGCTGTGGGTCAGCCCTCCACCATGGGGGCTACGGGCTGTGTGTCAGCCTTCCATGGCGGGGGTTTTGGGCTTTGGGTCAGCCCTCCATGAGGCCTCTGGGCATGTGTATGTGTAGATATGCACACCTACCTGCACACACACACAGACTTAGACACACCCACACAGCACACATATTGAAGCGTGCACACACCTATGTGTTCACATAACTGTACACATACATACTTTTTACACATTTGACTGTTTATATATGTGTATACGCAGGCATGAGTGGACTCACAGCTTGTGCCTATCTGCACTTGGGAACACGTGTGTGTACACACATCACTTTCTTCTCTCATCTGACTACTTACGCACATGCAGGTGCATAAACAATACCTCATACTCAGTGGCAAACATGGACATCTGTGTGCCTTGGTACACAGCCACACACACCCCTCACTCATCCTGCGCACAACATACACCCACCCCCTCACTCATCCTGCAGAGACACACGAACTGTATCCTGAGGACCTTAGCCATGTTGCTGAGAACAGGGCTGCTCTCCTAGTTGACCACCTCCTAGGGCATGCAGCAGGGGTAAAGCAGGTAGAGCAGTCTTCCTAACATTCTCTGTAGTCAGAGCAGGTCCTGTGGCTGGGAACCCATTACACACAGCCATCATGGCCTCCACAGGTCCTCATCTGTGCCTTCAGTCTTCATGTTTTGGGGCTAGACCTGTGGTTTTTGAAATGCCCTCAGCTCAGATTGTCTATAAGTCCCCTGTGACTCTATGTTCTTCAGTCACTTTGACACAAGCCCTGTGAGGGAAAATCACAGCCTCTTGGCCCGTGCCAGATGCTGCTTGGCTCCTCCTTTTCTGCTGGATGACCACACACAGTGAGCCCCCCATGCCTCTCCTTGACTACCCACTCCCTTGTTACATGATGTGATGGCACCTCCACTTCAGGGTCCTTCTGTGCATTAGAGAAGGGACTTCAGTCAACTAGTCCTTCACATTTCAGGGTGTACTTGTGAGACTCCTCTCTTTCTAAGGAGCAGTGGCTTGAGAGGGGTGTGGACAGAAAGAGGACAGAGCGCCAGCGTTGGCCATCTTGGATGATACATATGTTTGCATTGATAATCAATTGAAAGGTCAATAGTTCAGACCAACCCAGGGGCTCCGTGAAGAGACCCCTGGCCTCCTTCTACCAGATCATAGCACCCAGGTCAGGGCACAGGAGGGACAGGGTGCACATGACATGGAAGGCCTCCCGATCCAGGCGAGTAGGATGGTAGGGGCCTGGGGGAGACCTTGTGAAAAGGTAGAGAGTGTGTGCAGAGGCATGAGGAGGCTACAGGGCACCCCCAGAACAGTTACATCCTTCTTTCTACTTGATGGGTGGTGGTAATTCTTTGTGAAGCCTGACTACTGGGCATGGGGGTTTAGATCTTGCAATGGGATCACATGGGCACTGTGATACCCTCATCTCCCTGTGTGCCATGTTAACTCCTTTTTCTCCTCACTTGAAGGCATGGATGACAAGAATGCCTCGAAGCTGAATGAGCTCATCCAGGCTGGGTGAGTCCACACTAGCATGCAGGACCAGAAGTACCAGCAGTTCTGTTTCCCATAGGATATATCACTCTCTTCTAGCATAAAAGACAGCAGCCACCTCCCCTGGGCTTTTCTGTTCTGTGTTAGGAACTGTTGGCTGTTACCACATGGTTGATCCTCCTCCTGTTTCTTTCTGTCCCTCCACCCTTCTGTGTTAGACTGTGCTGAGTCCTTTCTACTCCTGAAAATCTCTCAGTCTTGATTTTCCTGTTGCATGTTTTCTGATGGTCTTCCTCTCCTGATTGGGTTCTGTCTCCTGGGTCCACACCTCATGTCTAGTGCTGTTCAGGGCCACTGAGGAAGAGCTAGATCTCACTTTCTGTGGTTATTCCTTCACACTCCTAACTGCCCCGAGGTGCATGGCTGGGAGCATAAGGAGTGTTAGCTCAACAGCAGGGAAGAGCTGTATACTCAGTGGGCCTGACACCAGGGCTATCCCCAGAGATCTCCCAGGTCTGGAAATAGCATGCAGCCCCCACTCTGGAGCACTCCAACTCCAGCATGAGGGAGACTACCCTGATGTCTCTATTTGGTTTCCCTTCAGTCATGTTTGCAGGAGTTTGACAAAGCAGGTTTTTTTTAATTATTAAAGTTTATTAATTTTAATGAATATTTACAGAGATTTTGGGTTTTCATTCATTCATTGTTGCACTATTTTCTCTACCCTCCTCCCCAGTTTGTTCTTCTTCCCCCTCCTGAAAGTTTGTTTTAATTGTCGATTTGCCACAGTGCTTGTCAAAGCCAGTTCTGATTAATCTCCTTTGTCAGTGTGTCCTTTGCCATTCCCTATCACTCCTCCCTGAGAGAGACTTCACCCTGATTCATAAGGAAAAGGGGATGGTGTAGTCTCTTAGCTACTTCCTGCTGAAAAGGGACACTGTGGGTTTCAGGGTGAAGATCTTCTCTCACTACTCTAAAGGGCCCCTTTGGCAATAGGAAACACAGACTATTATGGAGATTGATTTTGGAATTTAGATGCACTGTTATCAATTGTGCTTAGTCGTGTGTGTTCATATACTTGAAGATGCATCATGGAAGTGTTGAAGCCTAGAAGACACAAATTTAACTAACAAGTTAAAAGTACATGAGTCAAAAATTAAAAAGCATTAATATTCCAAGTAGAGGCTCTAATAATGGCACAAATCAAGTAACAGAGGGAAGGTAGTTCTTACAATAAAAGGCCTGTTGACTAGCACTTTGTCTATTATAGTATAAAGGTTAGGAACCACAAGATGTAGAAGCTCAACTATGCCATTTATTGTTCTTAAGTCCTGGAGCAAATCCCATCTACAACTGGATTGTTTTACAACTCGGAAGTCCGCATGCAAGGCAGAGGTGAAGTAAGGAACTGCTTATGAGGTTTTCCGTCAGTTCCAACAACTAAGAAATAGTGAGAAGAATTGGGACCTCAGAAGGCTTTTAGGACCAAATAGTAGGCTCTTGTGTCCAGGAGAAAACGAATATACTTACCTACCAGTAATGTTAATGCTCACTCACAGCTCTTCTGGAGGATCTAAATCGTTGAAGTGGACAAAGCATTTTTAATGTCTGTCTGGAACACCAAATGTACAGAAATAACAGAGCATGTAGAATATAGTGGCCAGAGCAGCTGGCTGGCTCAGCCCTCAGCACTGTGATGCTGTAGGTATAGAAAGAGGGGGTTCCATTTTGCTGTGACTGTGGACTCTAGAGGAGGCAGCAGGACAAGGAGGCACATGGGGCAGAGCTTAGGCTGGGGGACAGGATGGACTTTGTGGAGTTACAGGAAGCTAGTGAGGCCCTGGATCTGGTTGGAACCTGTAGGTGGATTGGCTGTGTTGAGGAGCAGTGTGTACCTTACTACTGTGGAGTTGATCTAACTCACAGCAACCCTGCAGCACAGAATAGAACCCCCATGGTTTCCTATGGCTGTGAGACCTATGGAAGCTGCCTAGCAGCATCTGGGTAGTTTCCTGCTTTTTATCTGTAAACAGATTTGGGGCTGTGACTGGTGACTAGATGCCGTAGCCTTATAGTCCACTTACCAATGGGAGGACATTTTTTCACACAGACATCTGCCTCTAGACATGTGCGTGCAGATTTTCATCTCACCTGGATGAATAACCCCTGGTGAAGGCTGCCAGCTGCCCTCCAGAGTGGGCGTCCCAGTCACTCCCTATCTGCAGCTATGCTAGGCATTTTCACTTGGTTTGTCATTTACCCTCTCAGTTGAAGTGAAAAAGCCTGGTGGCACAGTGGTTAAGAACTGGACTGTCAGTAGTCTGAATCCACCTGCCATTCCATGGGACAGAGAGAGATGAGGGCAGTCAGCTTCCAGGACAGCCTTAGTAACCCACTGGGAGGGAGCTCTGGTGGTCTAGTGGCAAGAAGCTGCACTGCAATCCTGGAAGTATGTGGTTCAAATCCACCAGATGCTCTGCTGGAGAAGGAGGAACAATCTCCTCCTGTACCAGTCAGATCCGATTTGACAGTACACACACAAACAATAATAAAAAAGAGAGAAAAAAAAAAGAAATCCACTGGGATAGTTCTCTGTCCTAAAGGGTTGAGAGTCGAAGTGGATTTGGGTGCTGGGACAAGGTGGTATTTCATGGCTCTGATTTGCATTTCCTTGGTGACTAATGATAGAGATCTCTGGTGGTCTGAATCCACCAGCTGTTCCTTGGGAGAAAGGTGGGTAATCTCCCATGTAGTTTACAGTCTTGGAAAACCCACTGGAGGATCAGCTAAGAGTATAAGAATACAGAGCATCTCTCTGAGGCTTCTGTGTCTTCTCTTATGAAGTGTCTCCTCAAATCTTGTGTAGGTTTCTTTTTGATTGAAGCTAGAACGTCTTGTCTTTATTTCAGACACACAACTGCCCAGCATATCTTTTCTAGTCTGTGATGTGTCCTTTCCAGTGTCTCTCAGCAACTTTGACCAAGTCCAGCCTGTCACACTTTTCCCTTTTTCCAGTTGTGCCATTGGCCTCTTATTTATTTATTTAAATTTTTATTGTATTATTTTTACATGTACCGTCAAATCAGATCTGACTGGTACAGGAGGAGATTGCCCCCTCCTTCTCCAGCAGAGCTTCTGGTGGATTTGAACCACGTACCTCTGGGATTGCAGTGCAGCGTCTTGCCACTAGGCCACCAGAGCTCCCTTTGGCCTCTTATTTAAATATTTACCTTTCCCAAGGTCACAAAGATGGCCTATGTTTTCTTCTGGAGCTTTATGGCTCTCTGTTTTACATCTTTATTGGAGATGAAAGGCTGTTGGAAGGCTGTCTGTAGTTCTGATTCCTGAAGGCTCAGGTACCATTTATGTTTCTTTCTTACCATCAAACAAGCACTTGGCTTGGCCCTCACGGAAAGTGCAGTTCTGACCACAGCCACCAGATCAGCTCAGGGATGGACAGTTACCCATGTGGACTTGTCCTGTAAGTCAAAGCTCTGACCCTTGTGTAGCCAGGTGACAGCGGTGGGAAGGCTAGAACCAGTCCTGGGAACTTTGAATTTGAAATTGTGTCCATACCTCAATCCTGGTCTCTTATCCACCAAGGAGGCCTCACTTCGCGGCAGTGTACTTAGAGTCTCCTAAGTGAAAGCAGTGGATACGGGTTAGTAGAGCCATGTTGGTGGGAGTTCTCCAAGTTCTGGAATGATTGTCTTTTCCATATTTATTTCTTATTAAAAAGAGGTATTCAAATTTGAGGTTTCCCTGGAAAGGTGCCCTGTTGGTGTTGTGCATAATATATAGTACTGCTAACAAAGATTGACAGTTCAAATCCACTAGCTGTTCCTCTACAGAAAGATGGACAACCGTCTCCCGTCCAAAACAAAGATTTAAGCCTCAGTGGAGGTTATGTTGATGAGTCAGACTTGCCTCAGTGGCCATGGGTTTGATTTTGTGGGTTTGTTTTTTCAAACTAAGCTTGTCTGTTTGCCCTGGAAAGTTTCCTTTTTATTCTGGAAGAGAGAAATGACCCATCCTCTCTTGTGAGCTGATATTTGCCTGTGGTGTGATGTGTGTAGTTAAGATCTTGGATGTGAAGTTATTCCAGCCGCACCCGTGGGAGAGGTTGTCCTTTGCTGTCCTTCCTCCATCAAGTTTCTTCATCACCTTGTAGGAAACCAGTGGCCATATTTGTATGTCTATTTGTGGACATTACATTTTGCTCTTTACCAACCAAGTTAGCAACCTGTGAACAGATAGGATAGATGATTAGATAGGTGCTGGAGAGCAGGACCAGACACCTGGTAGCATTTCTCTTAAACCCTGTCCATGTTTCAGACTTGGTTCAGCTCTTGGTTGACTCTACATCTAGCCAGAGACTTAACATGAGGGGCAGTGAACTGAGAAAGTTCTCCAGTGAATTCACGTCTCTGTAGTCACAGACCCAGAAACAAAACCTCTGAAGTGAATCAGCCTCTTAGTGAAGGGACACATCTTGGAGCAGAAAAGAAAGGCCAACTTCTTGGAGGAGGGCTCCTCTACCGTCTTCCTTGACAGTGAAGCACAGGGGAGGAGCACATGAGAGTCCTGTGTTTGGTGAGCTGTATGAACAGATACCAAGTCACTCAGATTCCAGTCACTCAGCTCCAGAGAGGTCCGAGAGTAAGGAGGGCAAACCAGCATCCAGACTCATGACTGGCCCTACGAGTCCATCACATCTGTGAGCTTGAATTTTACTCTGTCCAGCTGCACAGTGCTTTAGTGTCAGGCCCCCATAGCCCTCCTCTCTGAGAGAAAAGGAGAATGCACGTTATTACAGGTGCTTACCTAGTAATAAAAAAGAGTCTGTGCAAGTCATGTGGAAAAAAAGGCAAAGAGGAAGTCCCAGATCAGCAGTTTTAACTGAAAGTGGCGTGATCGCAGATGCAGGTGCCACATGGCACACACAGCCCATCACTCTGTGAGCCTTGCTCCTGTGCTTGTGTTCTGAGGCAGGCAGAACAGAAGCAGAGAAGGGCATCCGTTTCCGTAGCAGTGTGGTGCTAGTGCTTGTTAGACTCTGTTCTATGCCTGGTGGCTGCCTCCTTTGCATCGTCCTCCCGGCTTCTCCTTCAGCCCCCTCACATCCTTCAGCGTCACTAGCATTTGTCGTCTGGACACCTTACCTGGGTTGTGGTTAAGACTCAAGCACTTTGTTCAGCACATTGTGGGGAATGTTTCCTGTGTGTGTACACTAACTCTCCTGAGTCACACCTCAGTTGGAAATGGGAAGTGTTCTTCTTAGGACTTTTCTTGCCTCTGGACACAGTTTTGGAGTACCTCTACTCTTTGTCATGCTTGATTTTCAACACAGAAGCAGCTTAGTCAGTGTTTGGATAGGTAGACAGATGGAGAGAGCGATGAGTGCGTGGATAGATAATAGCTAAATAGGTGGGTGGAAGGAAAGACAGCTGGATGTAGAAAGTATGGAATGGTGAGCAAGTGGATGGATTTTCTTAAGATAACTTTTTAATCACACAAGTAATATACAAATGTATTCTTAAGAAAATGAGAATAATACAAATTGGCAGCTTCTGGGTCAGTCTCTGGCTGGGTTGATTGAAGGGGTCTGTGTTTGTGTTGCTATGTACTCAGGGTGGTATGAGGGTTCTTTCTCAGGTCTTGTGGCCTAGTGGTAAGGAACCACACTGCTAGTCCCAAGGCACATGGTTCTAATCCACCATGCTCCTGTGGAGAAAGATGGGTAGTCTCCTATCTCTGAAAACCTACTGGAGGGTTAGCTATGGGTCAGAACATCTCTGTGTTCTTCCCTTCTACACGGTGACCAGCAGGGGGCAGCAGCTCCTCCTCAGGCCTGATGCTCCTTTTCACCCTCTCCAGGGCCACCACAGTTCGCTACAAAGGGAGGAACCTGCGGATCAAGGCGCCCATGTGCCGAGCTCTGAAGAAGCTCTGTGACCCTGACGGTAGGGCAGATGGGGAGGCAGACATGGTCCAGGGCTGGGCTGAGGGAGTGGAGTCTTCAGCATGTATCTCTCCTAAACAGCTTGTGATGCCCAGAGGGAGTGACTGGCAGAGGTTGGCGACTCTGCTCTTGTAACTGCAGCCCTCCCAGTGATAGGGGCAGTGCTGGAGCTTCTCCATCACTGGGTTCCTGGTGTTCTGCCGGCTGCTTCTACCTCCAGAGTGGTGCACACCCCTCTGCACCCCAGGAGGGCTTTGGGTCCCCCTCACTCAAACTCTCCTCATCCCCACAGGCCTCAGTGATGAGGAGGACCAGAAACCTGTCCGCCTGCCCCTGAAGGTTCCTGTGGAGTTGCAGCCTCGCAACAACCATGCCTGGGCCCGTGTGCAGAGCCTCGCCCAGAACCCTCGGCTCAGGTGATGGTGGAGGCGGGGTTGGGGGTTCCTGAGGAGGTTTTCCACTGTTCCTATACATCAGATGGGCCGAGGTGGGGACCATGCCAAGCTTGCTGTCCTCAAAGCTCCACACTGATAGCTACACTAAGTAAAGGGCTCAGCGTGTGTGCGAGCAGGAAGCACGTGGTACTTGGAGGACTGAGTGGGTGCAACCTTTCTTCTTTCCCATGAGCCTTCAGGGAGCTCCTTCCTGCTTCCTGCACACGCATGTCTAATGTGTCTGCACACTGGCCAGGGTGGTTTTCCCTCCACGTACACATTTGATGTGTGTTCTGAGTCACTGCAGTATTTGTTAGGTGCCATTAAGTCAGTTTTGACTCCTTACAACACTGTGCACAACAGGTGGTCATTTCACATAGAGCTGCCCCCTGCACTCTGCTCCCTGCACTGCTCTGTTCTCTAACCTCCCATGTTGTGCTGAGAACGCTGCCCCCTCTCTGCAGGATGATTGTGGAGCTTCATCGAAAGGTCTCTAGCCTCATCGAGTTCCTGAAGCAGAAGTGGGCCCTTCAGGAGGTGCGAGTCGTATCCTTTCCTCTGGTTCCTTAGGACACATAGCTTGGTTCTAATTGTGGCCTCTTGTAGGGTGTGGTGTGCGGCAGCCACACCAGGGGCCTTTGTGCCCCTGGGCTTCAACTTCACACACCACCTGCCCTCCAGAGCCCACTCTCAGCCAGTCAGCCTGCCAATTGTTAAGTGTCCGGACAAGGCCTGGCCACCCTGCTTGCCCCCCTGCTTGGTTCTTGGCCAGCAGGTCTTGGTGGTGGAGGTGGGTGGCTGGTCAGTTTCTAGAAGAAAATGCTGAGTGGTTGGTTGTTGTCTGTGGACATGACCCAAGACCCTGTTTGTGTCCCTGAGACCACTCTCAGGGAAACCCTATATCCTTGGACACCCTTGCTGATGTGACTAGGTCAAGTTCAGTAGTGCAGTCCTTGATGATATATGCAGCGCAAGACATTGGAGGAGCGGCAGCTTCAGGAGCCATGCCCGGCGGAGGAGAGACTAACGCTGCACCTATTTCCAGGCGAGAACTCCACGGTGACGCCACTGCCAGGAGTGGCCAGGGTGGTGCACTCCAAGGCCTACTGCACAGTGCACTGGCAAGAGAGCGGCCGTTGCAAGCAGGGCACCCGTGATGCCCACACTCTGCCACCTGCCCAGATCCTGGGCATCCAGAGTGGCCAGGGCACAGCCAGGGGCCAGGTCAAGTGCGCCCGGGGTGCAGCTGAGGGCAAGGCCACTGGGCGGCCCACTGTTCCTGCTGATACTTCACAGAGTTCTGGAGAGAGTTCCCCTGAGAGTGGCCCTGGGGAGGGGACAACCCCAAATTTGAGGAGCCCTGATGCCCCAGATAGGCTCCCTGCTGGACTGCTGGACACCATAGTGGGCCTGGAGAAGGGCCCCATGGACGGTCCAGTCTGTGTCCCAGGCCCTGGGTCCAGTGAGTTGTGCACCTGCGGCCAGCCGCCAGACCTGGAAGAGGATCTGTCCCTGTTGGACCCTGTTCCCCGCTACATGAAGTCCTGCCAGGACCTCATCATCCCAGACAAGTGCCAGTGTGCAGACTCTCGAGCTAGGGCTGAGCGACCATCCTCTGGGTGCTGCACCTCTCCTGAGGCCTGTGCTCCCAGTGCTGGGGATGCTGTGGACCTGGCTCAGGGTCCATACCCCGTCTGTGCCCCACCTCATCCAGAACCCCCACCCAGCCAAGGCCGTGGACTGCAGCCTGATGGTGGTGGCACTAAAGACCCAGCTGAGGTGTCTGCAGAGGAGCTACTGGAGAAAGGGATGGCCGTGGACACCGTGCCCCCGCCTCCTCCTGTGCAGCCCACCAGCAGGTTGGCCCAGCAGGTGCGTGAGGAGGGCTGGAACATGCAGACGTCCGAAAGCCTCACGCTGGCCGAAGTCTACCTCATGCTTGGCAAGCCCAGCAAGCTGCAGCTGGAGTATGACTGGCTGGCTGTGCCGGGCCCCCTGCCCCACACCGGCCCCGCACCTGCTGCACTGCACAAACAACGCCTGCTCAGCTGCCTCCTCAAGCTCATTGCCACTGAGGTCAGCCCCAAGCCGGTGAGTGGGGCATCTAATTCCAGTGGGGCTGCAGAGCTGCAGCAAGGGGCTAGAGGCCAAAGCACATGTCCCATAGTAAGGGGTCAGGATATACATAAGATCCATGTAGAAGAAGGAATACAATCTCCACAAACAAGGATCTAGGAACCCTTTCTGAGAACTCCTGTGTGTAATGACCCAAATGAGATAGGGGGTGCCCCAGATTTCCTGCAGACCACTTCTGCTCTAGTTCCTAGACTCTAGTTCCCTACTGGGTAGTCAAGTGATAAATCGATGCTGAGGCCCACACCAGTTGAGATGGGTAGGCTGTGGGTGACAGTGACAAAATGGGACCAATAGGTAGGGCCCAGCTAGATGCAGCGCAGGAGCTGTGGCTGTGATTCAAGCTCTAGACAGTGGGTGAAAGGAGCCTGGTAGGGATTCAGGCCCTATCTGAGGGTGGAGGGAGTTGTGACAGAGATTAAATCTCTATCAAAATTGAGGATAATATAGCTAGGCTTAAGTCTTTTAATAGTCAAGGGAGCCATAGCTGGATTCAGGCTGTTGTCTCAGGCAGAAGGAACCATAGCTAGGATTCAAACTCTGTGTTGGGCAAAGGGAGCTATGGCTGGGATTCAGGTTGTCATCTCAGGTAGAGGCAACTGTGGTTGGGATTCAGGCTCTGTCTCCAGCACAGAGAACCATGGCTGGGATTCAGGTTCTGTTTTGGGCACAGAGAACCGTCGCTGGGATTCAGGCTCTGTCTTGGGCAGAGGGAGCCATGGCTGGGATTCAGGCTGTTGTCTCATGTAGAGCGAACTGTTTAAGGGATTTAGGCTCTGTCTCAGGCACAGGGAACATGGCTATGGAGGAGGAGAAGATGCCAAGTGCTTGACTGTGTCCCCTGAGGACAGTGATATCAAGAATAAGTTCAGAGATGGGGTCACAGTTAAGAGTATTCCAGAGGTGAACACAAGAGCCTCATTCTGGGCATATGAAAACCCGTAAGTTTGAGGTTTATTAAGCAGAATATTCTTGGTCTAAACAGTTTCATGCTACCCCTCTTGCCAGTGGCAGTGACCCTACAACTATCCTCTCCTTTTATTTATTTGTTTGTGAGGTTTTTGTTGTTGCTATTGTGTATTGTCTAATCAGATCCAACTGGCAAAGGATCATCTGGTGGATTTAAACTGCATGCCTCTGGGATTGCAGCACAGCTTCCTGCCACTAAGCCACCAGAGCTCCCTTTGTCCTGTCCTCTTAGAGTGACTGTGTGGTTGGTGGGGCCTAGTGGATAAGCTGTTCTGCTACACAGTAGACAGGGAGCATATGGCCAAGTCTTATCCTGTTGTGTACCATCTAGTCGGAAATGACCCACAGCTGACCCTCCAGTGAGTTTTCAAAGGTAGTAGATCTAGCATGAGAGGATACTGCTCATCTTTCTCCTGTGGAGCAGCTGGTGGGTTTAAACCATGTATCTTTGTGTTGGCAGTGCCGTTCCTTATCATTAAGCCACCAGGGCTCCCTCATGTGGAGAAGCAACTTTTTAAGAGGCCACCTTCCTGGGGTTCCTGGAAGGCCTCCCAGCTGGCTGGATCCCAGTGTGCCCTTCATGGCCTCTACCCCTACACAGGCACATGCTGTGGTTAAACGTGGTCCCACTGTCTTTGTCACAGGCTCAGGAAGCCACTGCTGCCTCTATGGCCTCCGTGAAGCCCACCCAGGAGGAGCAGCCACTGCCACCTTCTGGGAAGGTGGTAGCTGTCAACTCTCGGAGCCCCCGATGTCCTCGCAGCAAAGCCTTTTCCCCAAACACTGCACCCTGCTCCTCAGGTGAGGCTTGCTGCCCACATGTACATGCTGCAGTGTCAAGAGCTGCTCCCAGGGGGGTGCAGTTCAGAAGCAGGAATCATTGCCTTGTTGTGAGGAGTTAGGGACAGGGAGTCAGTGGGAGGACTCTGATCCCAAAGGAGGGCCAGAGGCTGTGCACCAGGCCCAGAGGGAGAAGGATGGGCTCAGAGTGGCCATGGCCAATCTCATGTTTCTAGGGTCTCCTTCATGTGATAACTAGCAGTCTTTCTTAATTTTACATTGGTGGCTTAGAACCCTGGTGGCCCAACAGCAGTGAAACACTTGGCTGCTAGCCAAAATGTGGCAATATAAGCCCAGCAGAGAAAAACGAGGTACTTTGTTTCTGGTAAACTATAACCATGGACCAGATCTGGCCCACCACCTGCTCTGCCAATAATGTTTTCTTGGCACACAGCCTCATGTATCTCTTAGCGTATGTATGTATGTATGTATGTATGTATGTGTGTATGTATGTGTGTATGTACCATCAAATTGGATCTGACTGGTAACTGGTACAGGAGAAAATTGTCCCTCCTCCAGCAGAGCACCTGGTCGATTCAGATCGCTTACCTCTGGGACTGCAGTACAGTGTCTTGCCACTAGGCCAGCAGAGCTCGTGATAGCTTAGCTTTTGTGTTTTAACTGCAGATCTGAGTTACTGACAGCCTATGTGAACCCGAAAACCTGATGAGTTTTTCCTCAGACCCTACACAGAAACTATTGTGACTTCTACACTAGGTGATCTTTGAATCTTATATTTTTAATTTGTGGTGTCAGTGAAAGTTAATGAAGCAAACTGGCTTTCTATTCAATCATTAATACTTTTTATTTTATGACATTAATAAGAATACTCACAATGTAACTGCACTGTTCCCACTTCCTGCCAGTGATTCTTGATGCCATTCCTCCTCCTGTCCCCTCCTGCCTTCTGAGCTTTGATCCTGGGCAAATGCTGCCCTTCTCATTGTATGTAGTTGATGATTCTGATGAGTGGGTACCTCCCTGGTATTCTTATTCATCATATAGGCTGATGTGGTATTTGGCTAAAAGTTAAGCCACGGGGATGAGTTCCAATCCAGGCTCAAAGGGTGATTAATAATAGCCTTAGTCTCAGGGTTCCACTAGTCTCTATTAGACTTGGTCATTTTTATTCTTGTGAGTTTTGTTCCAATCTTTTACCCACTCTGTCCAGGATTCTCTGCTGTGGTCCCTTTCTGAGTGGTCAGCCACACTTAAGATTATCTTGAATTTCCCTCTTTTTAAAAAAAAAATACTATTTTTTTGATGAATTTATTTTATTTTGGTTTAAACAAAAGTTTACAGAAAACTTTTCTTTCCATTCATTCATTGTTGCACATTTTCCTCCCTTCCCCCCTACCCCAGTCCACTTGGCTATGAACCTCTTATTCTGGACTGTTGTCATGCAAATAATGCCTAATCATATATTACTTTTAAACAGTTTTTTCCCTCATCTGTTCCAATGCAGAGTTCATTATTTACTCCCCTCTTTTCTTAGTTTTCCCCCAAACCCCAATGTCAGTTCTGTTTTATAACAGTGACATTATACAGTATTTGTCCTTTTGTGACTGAGATATTTCACTCAGCATAATGTACTTAGGGGTTACCATTTTGTATAATATTTTATGAGTTCCTTGTTTTCTGGTACTGCATAGTATTCTGTTGTACCACAACTTCTCTGTCCATTCATTTGTTGATGGGCACTTGGGTTACTTCCATTTCTTTGCTATTGTGAGCAACGCAGCAGTAAACATGGGTGTGCATTTGAAGTTCCTTCTAGTGATGAAAAATATTTGACAGCCTGGCAGCCTGTCCACTGATGGTCATCCAGGTGGAAAGGGCCTGAGCCCTCTCAAAGGTCCCACGGTTGCCTCTAAATGAAAACTAGCATTTAAATGACAAATGGAGAAGCATTGTTGCTGGTGAGTTAGTGCACCACAGATGCACACCACAGCTTTCCCAGGCATGCTTCAGTGACGTTGCTTCCGATCCTCAAGTTGTGAGGTGTTCCTTTACTGCGCTATTGCCCCATCAGTGCCACTCATTGCTTCCTGGAGTTCTGATCTAAATTCTTGAGTGACAGCTTTATACCATACAAAGAGTTCACCAGAGAACATAAATTCTGTACTACATATATACCTTCTCACCACTTCTAGTGAGTGGGTTCTGACTCATGGTCCACTATAAGACAAAGTAGAACTGCCCTGTGTAGCTTCCAAGCCTATAATCCTATAGAATAGAGTAAGACCGCCTTGTCATTCTCCCTCATAGTGGTTGATGGGTTTGAATCACTGACATTTGGGTAAGCAGCCAAGAGCAGACTGCCTCATCTTTCTACTGTGGAACCACTGATGGCCTCAAACTTCTGGCCTTTAGGTTAGCAGCCCATGGCTTTAACCAGGGCCACAAGTGTTCCTTCTCCAAGTCCCTTGTCAACCATTCATCCATTTTCTATCTTGGATTTGCCTTCTCGACACCTTGTGAATGGACTCATATCACATGTGGTCCTTTGGGATGTGACTTCATGGACATTTGTGTCATCACATTAAAGACATGTTAGAGGTCATCCGTGATGCAGAGCAGAAAACTTCATAGGATTTCCAGGGATGTGAATCTTTGAGAGAGTCACATATCCCTCTCCCATGAAGCAGCTGGTGGGTTTATATTTAGCAACCAAATACTTTACCATGGCACTACCAGACCTGTTCACTGACATTCCTTACTTGTTAAGCTAAACTACTATTTGGTTTTAAGATTTCTTACAGGTATTCTTTGAGGAGTGGTTTTAGGGGTTCATCCAGCCTGTGGAACTCCAGAAAGTCTGGACTCCAAGGAGGACATCTTTTTGTGGCACTAAGATTGCATTCCCAAAGGGCTTTCTTCTGTGGAGTCCTGTGTGTGCATTGGTGCTGACTCCTTTCCTCTTTCCTAGGTTTGAGGAACCCCCCAAGACCACTCCTGGTGGCTGGCCCCGCTAACACAGGCAGCAGCGACTCCGATGGCGGCCTTTTTGCCATCCCCACGACTCTGCCACCCAACAGCCGTCATGGGAAGCTCTTCTCCCCCAGCAAAGATGCTGAGCTTTCATTCCGCCAACACCTGAGCTCGGTCAGCATGAGTGCCAGCCCCTGTGCCCTGCACGCTGAGCGGTGCCAACAGGGGCCCTCAGGAGTGGTGCCATTGCCTTTGCAGATACAGTCGGATTTTTTCCTGCCAAAGCCCCAGAAGCTGCGAAACCGGCACCTGCGGAAGCCACTGGTGGTCCAGGTGAGAACCTGTACAGAACACGGGTAGTTGTGGAGGCAGGATGGCAAGGCCATATTCCTTTCTCTGAACACAGACCAGACCAAGCTCAGTCCGATGCCACCCAGTCAGTTCCAACTCAGTGACTCTTAGGACAGAGAACTACCCTATGGGGCCTCAAGCACTGTAATTCTTATAGAACAATAGTGCCTCATCTTCCTTCCTCCTTCAAACCTGTTAGTGGGTTTGAACCACTGACCTTTTAGTTAAGTACCTGAGGGCTTAGCCTCTGAGCCATCAGGACTCCTTGAATATGCCGTTGTTGTTATTAGGTGCCACTGAGTCAGCTATAACTCATAGCAACCCTTTCAACAACAGATGGGAACCATTCCCTATCCTACACCATCCTCACATTGACCGACCTATTCCAGTCAATTGTTACAGTTACTGTGTCAGTCTTGAAGGTCTTCCTCTCTTTCTCACTCTATCTTTCAGCAACTATCTTTTTCTAGTAACTAGCCCCTCTTGACAACCTGCCAAAATATTGTAGACAAAGTTTAATCATCCTTATCTCTAAGGAACACCTTCTTTCACTTCTTCCGAGACAGATCTATTTGTTCTTTTGGCAGGCCATGGTATATTTACTAATACCCTTCACTAATATCATAATTCAGAAGCATCAGTTCTTCAGTCTTCTGAAGGAACAGTCTTCAGATGCACAGGAAGCTGTTTTAAAGACCATGGCTTAGATAAGATACATCTTAGTCTTTAAGGTGATATCGTTACTCTTTTGCACTTTAAAATTTTTTTTTCCCTTCTAAAAGCCAAAGTTCATTTTCATTAAAAATGCTCAAGAGAGTTTCAGACATCTAAAGGATCAAAGATACCCAGGTTTAATAAAGCTTTTAGTGAGGTGGTACCTGTGTGTGTCTCTGTTGCTTCCGCTGCATATTGGTTGACACTTTAGAGTCTCAGAATGTGTGAGTAAACATTTCATAATATGTGTTTCTGTGTCATTAAAGCCTGTCAGGGTAGTAGTGATCCAAACAGTACTTCCCACGGCAGTCAGTGCTACTGCAATCCAGAAAGCTGTATAATTAATAAAGATGTTCCAGATGTGCAGATTACAAATTCAGCTATTAAAAAAACAAAACTTCTGCAGATTCTGTGTGAAAATCCATCTACCACTCATAACTGCCACCTGGTCGAACAGTTAATATCCTGAGCCAGAATCATGAAGATATTTTTTCTGGTAGTTTATACAACTCTTTAACAAACAACTGGAACAGCCATTCACCCATCTAGATGAAAATAGAGTGATTCTTGAAAGCAGATTTTCTCAGTGCAACACATTTTTTAATTTCTTGACTGCTGCTCAAAGACCATTGCTGTTGACTTGGTTTGTAGCAGTCCTGTCTATAAGACCGAGCAGAATTGCCCCATAGGATTTTCAAGGCTGTAAACCTCTGTAGAAGCAACTGTTTCATTTTTCTCTTTCAGACCAGCTGATGGGTTCACTTCTCTAGCTTTTTAGTGAGAAGCTGAGCACTTCACCCGTGTACCATGAAGGCTTCCTGAATCTAATTTAGGAAGGTGAAAAAAAGGCAAAAAATGAAAGCTACTTTCATTCTATTTTGGTACTGACTCTTTAATAGTCCTACAAAGCTGAATAAAACTTCTGGTAGCATCTCCAGGACTTTTACCTTTCTTGACAGGAGCAAACTCCTGCTTCTGTCCCTGCAGGAATAGCTGGTGGGTTTGAACTGCTAACCTTCAGGTTATAGGCAAATATGCCACTGGGGGTCTTGGATACAGAGTAATAGCTTTGAATATGTCTCTGGATATGGAGGGAGTCAAGGTACCAAAGAAAGACACAGACACAGGCAGCTCCAGGATAGTGATTGAGGAATTCATTGCCTCCTTAGAAGGTGATGGTGTCAGTCACTGCAGGGCAGATTTTAATCTCCTCAAGAGGCAGAGGTTTTGATGACTATAGTGCACAAAGATGGCTCAGTGCCAGGGACCTAGACCTCTAAGGCCACTCCATCAGGTGTTGCATAAGAGTACTTTTGTAATAGGAGTGAGCAAACAAGAGTGTAGCCATAGCCACCCTTGTCAAAGCCTTTTTACTATTCCCCAGGTATGCTAGTTTTCTTCTGACTATAAAGGATTTCATGGTAGAAAACAAGCCAAATTCTGGCCCCTTCCTTCCTGTTTAAGAGCAGGGTAAATTAAGTCATAGCATGCCTCAGAATGAAGATAATGTTTACCCAGCATTGAAAATTCCTGGCAACATAAATTCAGAGGATTTAAGTCTCAAGAACACTCTAGGTTTGGATATACTTTCAGACGCTCAAGACTCCCAACTGTATATATTTAGTCACTTGGCAAGGCACTAGAGGTCACACCTATCAGGAGCTCATTATAGTGACTGCACGGGGCCTGTAGATGCCATTTGTAAGCCAGAGAGGACATCTGGAAATGGCACAAGAAACAAGACGTGTCCAGTTAGAGGTGGAAAGGTGGAGGAAGTGAAGCTGGAGGTCAGAAAGAATGGCTGAGACATGTGCAGGTGCGTTTGAGTTTGGATAGATGCTCCAGCCACCTTTAGTTGGACTCTGAGATACCATTTCCTTGCCTGATAGCGGTTTATGTAGATGTGAGTTTGCTTGAAGGATTTGAGGAAGGAAGATGCTGTTGAAAGACCAGGCAGATTTTTTTTAAGGAGATCTCAAATTTTTGCATGCTCCTTACTCAGGGTGGGCACTGTCACCACTTGCTGTGGTCTCAGACTGCAGCAACCCTCAGGCCAAATCTAGGCCCATTGAGTTTTGTTTTGCTTTTAAGTTATTATGCTGGCACCACAGCTCTGCAATCACATGCCCTACATCCTTTCCCATCTAGAAGTTTTATAAAGAAAGTCTTAAGCATTAGATAGAGTTATATTCTCTATTGAATTGTTTATACTGCATGAAGATACACTGACCAAGCAGAATTCACTGTGACGTTCCCCTTTGCCTTCCAAAAACTTCCTCTTCTGATGCTTCCCTCCAGTTTTGACAACTGGAACACCAAGAGAAACACAATATATATTATTGCGATATTTAGCAGTTTTATGAAGAATTCTAAGGAAAGAAAACATTTATATTGTGTGCTAACAAAAGTTCTAATATATTGTTGTTGTTCTTATGTGCTGTTGAATTGCTGCGGTTTGTAGTGACTCTTTGTATAGCCACTCTGAACCCTGCCCTGTCCTGAGCCAGTCTCGCAAATTCTGATACACCAACCCCTGTTGCCCCAGTTTACTGTATGAATCCAACTCAGCCGGGGTCTTCCTCTCCTGCACTGTCCCTCCACCCTTCCCCAAGTATGATGTCCGTCTCCAAGGATCGGTCTTTCCTGGCCATGTACCCAAAGTATGTGAGATAGAGCTTCAAAATCCTAGCCTTCAAAGAGAAACTTGGTTTCACCCTCTTCAAGACAGAGTATATACACTTTGCTCTTAAGTGGGAAATCTGATTTAATATGCTTACAACTTGTTGCCACACAAGACATTCTAAAACCTTGGGCACCATTTCTGAGGGACATGGTTTGGCCCATGCCAGAGCATTCCACTCCATGACTGCTACTTCATTTGCTTCATAGAGAACACTGCTGCCACGACCGTCAGACAGCCAGGCCCACAACGTGTGCTCATTCTCCATCCTGTCCAACTCTTCCATCACCGGTAAGGCCTAGGGCAAACCCTTGCTGCTGGTTGCCCGTCTCAACAGCCATTCAGGGAGCCTTTCAACAGCTCTGGTATGTAGGGTGGGTTAGTTGACTGACTGTGACCTCTGGCCTACCGTGTTTACAGTGTTTGCAATGTCAGGAGCCCCACTGGCTTGGCTCCATAGCACACCCTGTCTGTGGATAAAGGTGGTGGTGCTGCGAGGTCCTAGCTGAGCAAGCATGTGGTTGTGGTGGGTGGGCAGGTAGATAGCTGACCTTGCTCTTGTTCTCATCTTCACAGGGAGAGGTTCATTCCGGCCCATCCAGTCCTCTATGACCAAAGCTGCCCTGTCACGGCCCATTGTGCCCAAGGTCCCTCCACCCCAGGCCACCAACCACCTAGCCAGTAAGTTACAGTGGCCATCATCACACCAGGTTTCTTAGTGACCGTCTATTTACAAGGTTTTTCCACTTGTTCCTCACACCCTGATGTCTCATATATTTTCTGTGATACCACGTTTGTTTGCCCTGGCTTGAAGGAGGTGTGCATGAAGCAGGAGGCCATCCCTTGGCTTCCAGGATGCTGGAGAGCAGAGATGTAATATGTTCTTTCTGTTGTCAGGTGCCATTGACCTGGCTGCCAAGAGTGCCGGCATCATCCCTGGGAGTCCCCTCCCTGTCTTAGACCCCAAAGGCCTATCAGGCATCTCTCCGCTGCCTTCAGATGATGTGACTGCAGCTGTTGCCAGCCAGGACTCTGCTGGATCCCACCAGAATGGACACCCCATCTCCACTGTAGGGGTATTTATCAGTTACCACTAGTTATTCTCCAGGGGTGGGAAGTCCAGGCCCTGGGCTGAGGTTTCAAAAGGCCTGGACTCCTCTGCCTATCTTGGGTGACTGATGAACTGGAGTGCCACAGAGGGGAGTTGGTGGGGTAGGAAGAGCCAGACTCAGTGGCCCTGAAGGACCACAGGGACATGGGTAGCCTGACCTGCACTTAAGGAACATCTAAAACTCAGCAAACTTCAAGGTCTGCTCACCAGCCAACTTAGCTAGACCAAGGGTAACGGAGAACATCAGCCAGCAGTAGTCTTTGCTTGTGTGGACTCCCTGCAGCCTGCTGTCCATCTGGGGAAGAACAGATGGCCCTTCTCAGCACTCCAGGCCCATGTATATTTGCCCCAATGGTCAACATCTGTTCAAAACTGGAGTTGACTCTTGGGGAGGATAGATTGTTTAGCACAGGAATTTTACTGCATCCCTTGGGGAGCACACTGGCATGTGCTGCCCCAGCCATGACTGTTAATGGTGTCTGCCCTGTCTGGGGCCTGGGTGGTGTTGGTGCATCTTCCTGCACTCACAGTGGTTGGTGTTCTTGTAGACCGCAAGCAGTCCCTTCATCAGTGTCCCCACGAGGCTTGAGCCAGAGCCAGAACCTGCAGCAGACAGCTTCCAGGTAGTGTGGGCGTGGGCACAACATGGTTGCACTGGCCAGTACATCCAGCCCCTCTGTTTCCATCCTTGGATTACTGGACACGACACTGTGAACAGGGTTGATGCTTCCTTCTTTGCACTGTTCTTTTATCTACCATCTCTGCACACCTGCATGTGGACAAGGGGATTTAGCAGGCCATATGGGGAGGGAGGGATTATTAGCTTTCCTCTTTTCCCAATGTTCTCTGACTGACCACTGCAGGTGAGGAGGCAGGGCCCTGGCAGCTTCACATTGTCCCTTTGAGAATGAGCTTCCTGTGTTGAATTAGTGTCACTGGTCACTCCCTCTGGTGTCCTCACTCACATCTTGGGTGTGACAGGCTCTGTCCCCACAGGGCTCCTCTGTCCTCTCCTTGTCTGAACTCCCCAAGACTCCACTCCAAAACGGCCTCTCGACACCGCTCCCCTCGTCAGAAGGTTCCAGCACTCGGCTCTCTCCGCCCAATGTATCTGCCTTACTGGACCTCTCCCTCCCTGGGCCACCCGAGGATGTGCTCTCACAGGGCGAGCCTGCCACCCACATCAGTGACTCCATTATTGAGATCGCCATCAGCTCTGGACAGTATGGTAAGGACACTCTCCCATGCTGCCCAGATCAGGAGCTCTCTGTATATAGGCTGCTTGTTCTGTGCAGATACAGCAGTGGGGCACAGTTCTGCTGCTCTGCTGCCTACCTGGTGAAGGGCTGGGGAAGCAGGGCACTGTGCATATCTATGTGGACTATGAGCATGATGTGGATTGCAGGTGAAGGCGTCTCACTTTCTCCAGCTAAACTGAATGGCAGCGACAGTTCCAAGAGTCTTCCCTCCCCATCCAGCAGTCCCCAGCCCAACTGGATCGCCTCCCCTACCCATGACCCCCAGTGGTACCCCAGTGATTCCACTGACTCTTCACTCAGCAGCCTCTTTGGTGAGTGGCTAGGGGGCTTAGGCCTCCTCCTCTGAGCATGGTCCACACTGGGCATCAGTATGGAGGGTCAGTGTCCAAATGGCTCAGGACTCCTCCAGTGTGGATGGTCAGCATCCAGGTCTTATTCCTGTCATCACTGAACCTGTCTAAGGGGATGCTCTAGCTGTCCCAGGCGCATTCTTTGCTCCAGTTTGAAGAGTGTCAGGTTCATGGGCCCCTTTTCTACCCTGTGCCTCACTGACACTAGTGTTTACGGTCTATTAGGTGAAGGCCTGTCAGCTTGTTCCCACACATTCCATTGTGTGCCTGGACTTTTAAAGATTCCACATACAGTGTGTATGGTGCTTTTTTCTTGTTGGGCTTAGAGAAGAGTGCTGTACATGGTGCAGTCTTGGCACCCTCTGTGAGCTCCTTCCATGTCCAACAATCTAGAATGATCCAAGAGTCTGGGTGTGTGGAGAACACCAGCCGCTGACAACTGCTTAATGTGATAAAGGTCGGGTGACACAGTGCAAACCCAGGACAGAGTGGAACTGCTGCCCCATAAGGTCTCCAGGAATGTAATCTTTACCGAAGCAGACAGCATTTTTGCCCTCAGTAGCTGGGGGTTCAAACCTCCAACCTTTCAGTTAGCACCCAGGATTTTAAGTATTGCATCCAAGGTCTTCTCTTTTACAGTGCAGAAAGGAGAAAAGTCAGAGACCACCAAAAACCAGAAACAGTGCTGTGTCTGCCCCTCATTTAAGAGACTGGTTATGTAGAATAAGGTCCAGGAGGTGTAAGGTTCTTAGGAAAGTGAGACAGAGGCGGTGTGCTGCACAGACCACTGTGAAGCTGCCGTGCAAGCATGTGGGCAGACATGCCAGTGCTAGACCAAGCTGGGCCTTAGGGTGCTGTTCTCTGGCCTCTCTGCAGCAAGCTTCATCTCCCCAGAGAAGAGCCGGAAGATGCTGCCCACGTCTTCTGGGACAAATAGTGGCACTTCCTTATTGGGCCCTAGCTTGCTGGATGGAAACTCAAGGGACTCCTTTGTGTCCAGGTCACTGGCTGATGTCGCTGAGGTAAGTGCTGTCTTATGTGAAGAGTGGGCCCTAGTCATGGCCTCAGGCTGCAAACCCCTCCAGTAGACAGTTAGGTCAGGCCTTCACAGTGGGCTCTGAGAACCATTTAACTAACAGCTCAGCATCAGCGCTGGCACCTGGAACTTTGTGTTCCTGCACTTTATTTTTTTACAGCTGTTTTAAAATTTCTTTTATATTGATTTGCATATAAAATTCATAACTATTTTCTTGAAATTGGGGAGATCTGTCTACACTAGGCCGGTATTTATTCCCAGGTAACATCAAATGACTGGCCTGACAGCAGGCCACTGAGGGCATCCAAGCTTGGGAGCTGTGGAGGCATTATTTCCTTTCACTGCACCTACTGTGGACAGTAATGCTGCTGCTTTCAGACTCCTCGTCCTATGGGTAGTGGAGACCTGGCTGAGGCTGGGGAGCAAATGTGCTAAAGGCTCAACCATACCGTCACACTTCCTTCTCCATAGGCTGTTTATCCAGAGCCCCCTCTGTGCCTACCAGGCCCTGATACTTCCTCTAGTAGAGGCATGTGTGAACACTGCTGGGGTCTTGTACACAGTTACCTTCAGGAAGAAATCCTCATCCCTAGCCTGCTAATATACATGCTCTGGTCCGCTTGTCGTGTCTCTGGAGCACCTGACTCAAACCCTCTTCACACCATGTCTATCCCTGTCTTTTCATGTCCTTAGAGCACCTGGCTGAGCTTGATCCATGTCTGTCCTGACTGACTGGGTCTCTTCTTGCCTCACTCTGTGTTCACCCTGGTCTCTGTCCACCTGACTGTGCCCTTCCCCCACGGGCCCTCTACCACTTATATTGGAACATGTTTCTCTTGTTCTTTAACACTTAGTCTCCGGGTCTGACCCCCAGCCAGTCTTCCTTTAACATCTCCACAGCACACACTGACTCAAGCCCTGCTGTCCTGTCTTTTGGCCACGCATTGCCCATTTCATCTCCCTTTAGTATTGGCTGTCCCCACATTTCTCAGAAATGTCAGGAGGGAAGGAACCCCATCCAGCAGCGCATTGCATAGTAGTCTGTATGGGGACACGGGCTGAAAGAAATGAGTGTTCAAAGCTGCTTACGATCCCCACAGAGTGGCAGGCCGTATTCTAAGCCAAGAGCCCAGAAGAGTAACAAGAGAGACCTTTAGAGGCCTTACAATGGTGGCCACTTGCTGGCTAACTTTGCTTTCTTCCATCCTATCCCACCAGTGGCCAGCTAACATGGCTTTCCCTTGCTTTCTAACCTGCAGGTTGTGGACTCCCAGCTGGTATGCATGATGAATGAAAATAGCATCGATTACATCTCCCGATTCAATGACCTGGCCCAAGAGCTGTCCATTGCTGATCCTAGCCGCCGGGAGGTCCTATTTGATGGTGGCGGGCCCCCCATCGGTGACCTGTCCCAATGACCACACCTTCAGCTGCAAAAGTGAGGGCTCAGCGGGGTTGGTGGCCCTCAGCTGTGGTGAGATGTCCCTCTGTCAGTGAGAGAGGCCACAAATCAGACTCATGACTTCCAAACAGAGATCTTCTTCACCAGGAATAGCTGTGTGCAGTAGCAGTACTCACTGGGACCCAGTTCTGACCAGAATGGATGGCCCTGGAGGACCAGTGTTCCAGAGACTGGAGTCAGACGTCACCGTGGTGTCAGGAGAAGGTTGCAGTCAGCTGAACAGTGTCATGTTTGTGATGCTTCCTCCTCAGGTTTCCTGGGCTGGGCGTTCCCATGAGAACAGGGAGCAGGCCAGCTTCTCTGTAGCTATCACTCTGGAGTGAGACCCTGCAGTCTGGCGGGACTCCACTACTGCTACTTTCTCCTCCAGAGGCTCTGCCTCTGGTCCCCACTATGTGACAGTAGGGCCCAGGCCTAGGCAGCCTGAGGCACAGTGGACAATTCCAAGGAACAGTTCCAGAACAGTGTGACTGATGCCAGTCATCCAAATGTCCTGGCCCTTGCCTTGTGTTTCCTGACGTTTAATGGCAGGGGGAAAACAATCATGTCTTTGGCGGGTCAAGTTTAAAAAGCCTGTCGAGCTGGTTGAAACATGCTTCTCTCGGGTTTAAAAAAATTAGGAGATGTTTTTGTTGTTTGCCTTCCTGAGTCCATCCGCAACTTCTCCTAGGTGCTCTGAGATGCTCTTTCCTGTGGTAGGGATGACTCTGAGTGTGAATCTGATTGGTAGGTATCAAGGCTTTCCAGACAGGGCTGTCCCTGTCTCTCGCTGAATTCATTGTTGGTGCCAGCTGTGCCCTCTGCCCTACGGCATCCTACACTTGATCCCACTCAGAGAATCCAGGCAAGGGCTTCAGTTTCTAGTGGCATTCAGAGCATGCTGCATCCATTGGTGCCCTTCTCCAGCCCTTCGATGGGTGGCCAGGTGTCATTCCTGCACATGACCCAATAGCCAGTCTCTCCCCAGATGGAGCCAGCAAGGCCCCAGGCACATGAGCTACTATTGCTGTGACGTTGAACAAGTAATATTTGCGTCACTATCTTACCTATTGCTGCTTTGTGCAGCCACAATTCATTTGGCTTTTTAATCCTATCTGTACTTGCCATAATCTTTTTGCCCTTTTGCTCCTCACCTCTTGCCCATAGAACAGCCTGCCTCTTTCTCTCACTGGGCATCCCTGTCTCCCTATGGTGAAATTGTGACTTGGTGGTAATTAGTCTTGGACAGGTCTTCCACATAGCCAGGCAGGGACAACTCATCAGCTGGCCATAGCAGATAGGGCCACTTCATGGTAAGGGTTAACATTAGGAAATGGAAATAATGGTTGTGCTCCTGGCAACTGCTTCCTTCCTCTGTCTCACTTTTCTCCCAGAATTCTTACGCAGAAGAAGCACCTTCCTTCCTTCCTTCCTTCTAGGTACACTTAGTACCAACAGATTCATGCCAGCCACCTCTTGTATGGGCTCTGGGTCCCATGGCTCTGGGACTATGCAAAGAAGAATATTGAGAAAGACAAATGTTTGAACCTGAGTATTTGAACTATCTTGTGCTCAGTACTTGTTACCTCAGTTTCCAGAAACTAACACCTGATTAAGCTGAGCAGGAAGAATTGATCTCTCGGGATCAGATTTTACTGGGTTCCCAGTAGAGAGGACACCAGTCCAAGCTTGGGCCATTCATTAGGTTCTCAAACTCCCAATCTTGGGTTGGAGATGCCACAGCATTGAAGCACTGAAAACTGGAGCAGTGGCCACTGAGAGCGGCCCCGGGCCAGAGACATTTGGAATCCTGAGCTGTGGATTAGGGGAGACCTTGAGGCAGGCTAGGGGGTAAGTTGACATTGGTTGCCCTGTTACATCTAAATAGAGGAAAATTTTGACATTTGCAATTGATTTGCAGTTAAGTCTTCTAATTTAGCAGCACTTCTGTGGTAACAGTTGGCTGCAGCCAGCCATCATCCAGTAGGCAGGTGGGCTGGGGAGCAGGCTGGACTAAGTCTTCTCAGCAGTAGTAAAGCTGACTAGGTTCCAGATGATTTGGCTAGGTCTCTAGCAAAAGGGCACAGTAAGGGAAAATGGAATTTGTAATGAGAAATCGATGATTGCCTTTTCTCCCAGTTTAGAGCAGTATGTACGGGGAAAAAAATTCACCTGTTAAAGGTGGCATTTTCTAAAGATAAAAGAGGTTTATCATTTCCTGTATCTTCCTGCTGCCTTTCCAGTGGATTCTGACACCAACCTTATATGAACTGTAGCTTCCTTTGTGCATTTGAGCTTGTGATTCCGACAAGGTCAGTAACTGAGAAAAATCTCTCCCTGATCACACTGTGCTCTGGGAGATATTCAAAAGAGTGAGGCGATATCTGGGGTCTCTATCCTTGACTCTTCATTGTACATGTCTAGTGATGAGTATTCTGCTGTTTAGAAGATACTGAAGCAGGTGGGTTCATTATATCCTGCAAGGATTGTGAAGACATTCTCCTCTTTCTGTATCTTCTAGGCATAGAGATTTTGCTCAGGGAATGGGGATATTTAGGAACATTCCTCAGTATTTCTGCTTGCTTTCTCCTATCTCCAGGTCATTAACATCAGAATCTTGCCCTTTATATATTTCTGTACCTCATTGTGTTTCAGTTCAATAACATCTCTACCTAGATGACACCATTGAATTTATACTTATTCTGCTGAGAAGTCATAGGATAAAATACATGGGAGACAAGTGAGGAGAAACATTTTGTAGACACTCAGATCTAGCCAAAGCATTTATGGGGAAACATGGCACTTAATTTCTAAGAACAACAAAAGAGGAGACCTACAACAAACCTTTCAATCCTGTTCAAGCTCTCCTAATCTCACAGCAATTTGTAAAGCATGTTAAGTAAGTTAAGATTTGGTAGTTCTACCAAGTCTCTCCTCCCTTCTATAGGAGGATAACTGACTCTGAAACTCTTGGTTGGGGCAGCAGAATCTATTGCTGTTCCTTTTATAATAGTTAAGCCATATCATCTAAGGTTTTCGGCTTGTTTGAGATGTGAATTTGTTTTATAGATTATAAATATACAGTGAATGTATAAAGCAGAATGCCTGTCCTTCCTGATTATTTTTTGTACCATATTGTAAATTATATTATTTATTCTTTACCAATTTTGGGAATAAAAGGTGTTTTGGTTATTTAATATAATAAACAAAAGCTGTTAAACTTCTTACGTTTAAATTTCCAGTTCAACTTGTAAAATCGGTTTTTATTGTGCATAAATACATACTAATACTTGATCTAATAATTGTTGTTTCTGGTTTTTGGGGTTTTTTTTAAAAAAATAACACCTAAAATTAGACCTATTGCCAGGTTCTCTTCTCATCAAAAACATGCTGATTATTTTGTTAGTTGGGCTTTGATTATTGTTATATACCAGCAAGTCACCTGCAACTCATAGTAACCCTGTGTACAATAGCTCTGAATCTGCTGTATCCTGAGCCAGTCTGTCTCCAGCACACCTACCCCCGTTACCATGTCAATCCATCTCATCCAGCATCTTCATTTCTTGGACTGTCGCTCCACCCTTTCAAGCATGATGTCTTTCTCCAGAGACTGGAGAAGGGACTTTAAGGAAATCTTTGCCTCCAAGGAGCAGCCTGGTTTCACTCTATCCAGAATAAACCTGTTTGTTCTCTTTGCAGTCCATGGTATGTTTAATATAACAACTAAAAGGCATCATTCTTCTGTCATCTTTGGCCATTACCCAGCTCTGTGATATATAGCAAATAATTGCAAAGGCCATGGCCTGAATCAGGTGTACATCGTTGCTTCTCAGCACTTTTGAGAGGTCACCGACAGCAGCTTTCCTCAGAACAATTTTTCTTCTGATTTCTTGACTGCTGGTGCCAAGAGTATTGATTGTGGAGCTGAGCAAGCTGAAGCTGTTAACCTCAGTCTCTTCTCCATCCTTCATCTTGTCTTCTTGATTCTGAGCTTCAATCCCTACTGAAGATTGCAGTCTTTGACCTTCTGCAGCAAACGCTTCCAGTCTTCCTCAGTTTCTACAAGCAAGGTTGTGTCATCTGCATAATGTATATTGTTGATGAATCTTCCTCCAATCCTGATGCCACATTCCTCATGAAGTCTAACTTCCCTAATCTGTTCTGCATATAGATTGAAAAGGTTTGGGGACCAGATGCACCCCTGACAACACTCCTTTCCTGATTTTGAACCATGTACTGTTTCCCTGCTCTGTTCTGAGGAATGCTTCCTGGTCCAAGTAGAGGTTTTTGCATGAGCACAATCAAGTGTTCTGGGATTCCCATTCTCAAGGTTAGCCACAATTTGTTGTTACCCACAGTCAGATGCCTTGCACAATCAATGAAACAGACATTCTTCTATACTCTTTGCTTTCAGCCAACATTCATTTGATGTTGGCAATAACAACATCATCAATTCGACTATAATTCACAGTGACCCTGTGAACAACAGATCTGTCCTGCATGATCCTGCCAATCTGTCATGCTCATTGTGGTCACCAGATCAGTCCCATCTTGAGGGTTTTCCTCTTTTGTCAACCTTCTCTCTTTCCCAGCATGATGTCTCTAAGGGCTGACTGTTCATGAAAATATGCCCAAAATAAATGAAACAAGTTTTACATCTCTGTTTTTAAGGGGCACTCTGATTGAACTTCAAGACAGATTTATTCTTTTGTAAGTCCATGCATGGTATATACAGACTCTGCAAATAAATTTCAAAGTCATTAGCTCTTTGGTCTTCCTTATTCCTTGTCCAACTTTCAGAGGCATATGAAGCAACTGAAAATACCATGGCTTGGATTATACACACCCTAATCTTTAAACTGACTTCCTTGTTTAAAACTTTGGAGAGGTCCTTGACAACAGATTTTCCCAAAGTGACACAGGGAGAAAAAGCAAGTAAGGCTGAAAGGGACAGAACAAAAAGAATGAAAACTAGATTCAAAGGGAGGGAATGGGAAGAGTCGTGCTACCATGTACCATGACTTTAACAGAATATCAGAATTCTATTTGCTCTGTAAACTTGCAGAGCACAATATTTTTAAAAAATTTTAACGATTATATACTACGGTTGACAGACGTCTCCCAAGCCTCGGTTCAAACTGTGGAGGGGGACGGAAGGCGCGGTCAGCAAGGTAAGCACGGCCTTACCTGTGCTTACTAACGGGTAAGGAACAGTTTCACATGGTTTCACCTGTGAAACTGCTCTCCACATAGAAGTAAGCACACGGGAGGCCGTTGCTTACCTTGCTGCCTGGGATTTGGCTCTGAGGATTCAAACAAAAGGTTGGGGCTGAGGGACAGACGCCTCAGACAACTGCGAGTTGGGCGGCCCCGCGCGCCGTTAGACAGTCTTGTCCGGTTCTGCCAAGGAGGGGGGGGATCACCACATGTTCTGGGGCGCCGCTGAACCCCATAGGTCCTGCGAGTCCAGTCACTTCGGGAAGCACCCTACCGCCGCGTCCACCTCAGCGCGGCACACGAGCGACACCGCCCCCACTGGCCTGCTGCCCAATGCCGGCGTCCACTGCCATGAGTGGCGTCTACGTCCACCAATCAATTGAGAAACTTCTGTCGTTGGCTGCGGCTAGCCTCAGTAGGGGGCGGGCTCAGCGATCTCATAGGCTGTGAGCTCTGATTAGCGTTGGCTATATCCAATAGATGGTGGTGGGCGGGAGCGGGTACCTGCGCGTGGCCAGGCGGGAAGAGCGGCGCGGCGAGCTGAGGGAGGTGCCGGACGGCCGGCGACATGTTCCAGGGGCCGGAGAGCGAGGGTGTCCGGGCGAACTCCAGGTGAGCCGAGCGGAGGAGTGGGGGCGAGGAGGGGTGAGAACGTGGCGGCGGGGCGAATGGGCGCGCGGCTCCATGGACCGAACTGAGCGGCGCCAGCTTTGGGGACTCGGGCCGCCTTCGGTGTGGTGGGCGCGGCCGTGGAACTTATCGAGCGGCTTCACCTGGCGCCGCTGAGCCGGACTCCTCAGTCCAAAGGGCGAGTGACTCTTGGGCCCGCTGGTCACCTTGCGAGGAGCAGAAAAAAAGTCTCTGGATTCACTCTCAAAGGCCACACCCCCAGGGCCACGGCTTTTTGTTTTATTAATTATTGTGTGCGTGGTGAAGATTAGCAAAGTAACTTAAGTTCCCATTAAATAATTTCTGCACAAGCTCTTCAGTTCTCTTGCTCTCATGTTCTCAACCCGTGAACGTTTGCTTTCCTCTCTGGTAGTTCCGTTTTCATGAATCTAGTGTCCCTGGTCTACTCCCAGCCAGCCCTTAATTTTCCTCTTTGTTTTAAAGTCTTTGTGGATAGTTGTGTCTTGTTTGGGTGATTTCAAAGTCTTTATCAGTTTTTTAAAGGCGATTTTGTTGTTTAAATAACGAAGCTCTCAGGGATGATTATCTGTTTTGTGGACAAGTCTCATCTTTAGCTCCAAGGTGACCTCAGGGGCGAATTTAGGTTCAAAGGCTGAAGGCCATCTGCAGTCTATAGTTTTGGGGGAGCCTTCTAGGCTTACAGAGCGGGTCTGTTTTTGTTTCTTGCATCCTAACTGGATCCCTCCGTTGTGGCTCTGAAGGTAGGATTTTGACCTATTTATGATTGCAGGTGTGGCGTTTGTTTAATGAGCACTCAGCCCATGTTCATCCCAGAGCAGGTTTGCTAACTTTCTCTGCTGGCCTGTGGGCAGGGCAGAAGCGATGGTGGTGCCAGGAGGCTTAGGAACAATGCTGTTGTGTGTGTGTGTTGAAAGAAACTGGGTGCTGTTTGGACCTTCTCTCAAGAAGTTTACACCAAGCCTATTCAGAAGCTATCTCTCTCTTGTCTTTGTTGTTACATTGTGTAGGGCGGAAGAAACAAGACCTGATTACCATGGGGTCAAGTGCCTTGATCTCACCTCACCAGATTAAAGAATGAAACCAGGGGAGAGAAACTGAACGAGGAGACAGTGGCCAAGCTACAAAGTGTACTGCAATTTCAGTGGCACTTGGAAGAGCCGGCTTTAGTGCAGGGTGTGTGGGGACCCTTAGAAGGACTGATTTTCGTGCACAGCCTGGGGGCTCTTAGAAGGGCCATTCCTAGTTTTGCTCAGCATAATCCAGGTGTCAGCCAAGGTCTTGTCCGTGAGCTGGGCAAACAGTGTAGGTCAAGACCTTGTTGGAGTATGCGGCCAAGAAAAAGGACGAATGAGCCAGAAGCAAAGGTAAAAGGCAGAGTTTTCTTAGGACAGGATGGACCTTCCTCCTCAAAAGAAAGTAATGCAGGGTGAGATTCTATATGTGGCTTCTTGGTTTCTTCCTCTGGTTGGGCCTTGGGGCCGAAAGTGAAACAATGTCATGAGTTCAAAGTTTGGTGGGTGGTTCTTATTCTGGTCTACTGTTCTCTGACATCACTTGTGTGTCTAAAAGACTAAGGCCATGTATGTTATTATCTACTTCCTGGGTTCTGGTTGTTAATTTTTACTAGGCAAGAACTTTTGCCTTCCTTGTCTCATTGATTCTAATCCTATCAATACAAGCTGAGTTTGGAACACAGATCTGGAGCACAGGAAACACTTTTTCCCCCTCTACTTTTCCTAGAGCTGCCAACAGGTCCATACATCAGCAGCTCAACCACAAACTCACTGCCATTGTATTGATTTCAACTTGTTTTGAGTTTATCAAACTAGATAGAACTGTCCAAAAGGGCTGTAAATCTTTATGGAAGCAGACTGCCTCATCTTTCTGCCACTGAATAAACCAACCAATGGGTTCAAACCATCAACCTTGCACCAGCAGTGCTTCTTCCAAAAGGTCACTCCCTTGAAAACTCTGGAGCACGTAATATTACTCTGTATCCATGAGTCAGAGTCAACTCTATTGTAACTGATTTGCTTTTTGGGAGGGGTGATGAAGCAGGAGTGGCATCCACTTTGTAAACATGCCTCCAGAAACTGTATGAACTTTGATAAATGTCAATAGTTGTAGAGGGGCTTCAGGCCTTTTGTTCATAGGGTCGCTATGAGTTGTGTTCACCTTGAAGGCAATCAACAACAACATTAATTTTACAGCTTCTCAGTAGGACACAAATAGTTAAGCACTAAACTACTCCCTGAAAGGTTGGATTGCATGGTAGCATTTAAAGTCTTAAGTTGCATAAGAGTTTTCTTTATTTTAAGCCCCATTTGTGGCATTGCCTCACCAGGAAACTAGAAGGTAAGGAGTGTGTGTGTGTTGGTGGTGGTGGTGGTGGTGTTAGGTGCTGTTGAGTTGACAGTTCATAGCAACCCTGTGAACGATGAATCTGAACTTTGCCATATCCTGTGCTGTCATCTCCATCATGCTTGAGCTTATTGTCATGTCATTCCATCTTTGTAGATCTTCCTCTCTCATGCTGATCCTCCACTCTTCCAAGCATGGTGCCCTTCTCCAAGCACTGGCCCCTTCTAATATCATGCTAAACCTATGTGAGCTGGAGTTTTGTCATCTTTGCCTCCAAGGAAGACCCTGGTTTCACTTTCTCCAAGATTGACCTGTTCTCATGGTAGCCCAGTAGAAGAATTGCTTTGATCTGTTAAAAACCCTTTAAATTTGAGAGAGTTGGATCAATGTTCAGTAATACTCTTAGCCAAGGAATTTGTCCTAATCCATCAAACAGTGATTTCAGTCAGCCACAGCTAGTTCTATATGTCTGTGGGAATAGCATTGTCTCCCAGAGACCTCAGAACTAATCAAGTGGATTCCTAGGAATCCTCAAGCATCTTATTCAGACTATGGAGAAAAAACTTTCTGGCGTTATGGTTCCACAGCAGCTCAGCAAGGGAACAATTCCATATATCCAGTGCTCAGTAATTGCTGGTGAAGTTAATGGATATATACCATAAGTGACATGGATGTACTGGTTTTCTTGATGGCACATAACAGCAACAACAAAAACCCTCTGCAGAGTAAGCTCTTAGTTGGCTCCAACTCAACAGTACATAATGATAACATGACAGTACATAACGTTGTTGTTAAGTGTCATTGAGTCACAGGCGACTCATTGCGACCCTGTGAAGCAAAGTCCTCAATGCTTGGGTGTCTTTCATCCTCTCCAGGTTCACAGGGTTTCCGGAGGCAAGCTATTATGGAAGTGGATGCCACTCCTGCTTCCAAGCTTGTTTTAATTGGGGAGCTCCGCCCCACTCTGTCCACACTGGGTAAACCAACCATTAACACATTTGACACATCAGTGTCACAGTGTTCAGTCTCACAGCAACCACAAGTTAACGCTGCTGTATGGCAGGTGGACACACCAGGGCTATATGACCTAGAGGAATGTCTGAACAAAAGCAATGAAAGACAGGCCTGAGGGCCACGGATTAAAAGTCACCCACCTTTGGCTTGGTAACATCGCTTTCTGTCCACTGGGCCAGTTGATCTCTATGTTGATGTTATTGTTGTTAAGTGCTGCCGAGTCACAGGGACTCATAGTGACCCTAAGAAGGAGAGTCCTCAAAGCTTGGGTGTCTTTCATCCTCTCAGTACATAACAATACACATAGCATTATAAATTGTGAGAATGACCAAAATGGTACACAGAGAAATAAAGTGAACACACGGTTGGAAAAGTAGTATTGACACAGGGTTGCCAAAAACATTCAGTTTGCAAGGGGGTAAAAAGCAGTATCTCTGAAACTCAGTAGAGCGAAGTACAGTAAAATAAGGTATGTATACATATGGAAGGAAGACTAGTTTGGTTTTTTTTTAAATTATTATTAAATTTTATTAGTTTTCATGAACAATTTACAGAGATTTTGGGTTCTCATTCATTCACTGTTGCACTGTTTTCTCTACCCTCCTCCCCAATTCATTCTTCCCCCCCCC
>NW_006400100.1:242999-245372 GCF_000299155.1 Elephantulus edwardii | reverse complement strand
TGTTGTTGGGCACTTAGGTTGTTTCCAACTCCTTGCTATTGTGAACAAAGCTACAATAAACATGGGTGTGCATATATCTGCTTGGATGTCAGTTATGGTCTCTTCGGGGTATATTCCCAGTAGTGGAATTGCTGGGTCAAATGGTATCTCTATTTGCAACTTTTTTTAAGCTAAAAATTCCTTAATTTTTTATTCCTGGTACCACTACCACAATTTACAGGGCAATATACCTGATGTAATGAAAAGAAAAAAGACAAAGCTACAACAGATAAAAGACCTCAGGAATGTACGTCTAATTGACACTACTTTGCGTTAATCAATAGCTGCACTTTTTGCAAACTGTGGCTATGACAGTCCTGAACAAGAAGGGTTTCCTGTTTAAGCTGCAGTAACTTTTCTGATTATGGATCATCGTTCCTCCTTTGGCAGATTTTTACAGTTCCTCTAATGCACTTGGGACGACTGTCTCAAAGTAACCTGCAGCTTTCCTGACAACTCCTCGCTCTCTCTCCTGCTAAGAACTGTAGCCCTTTGCTGTTGAATTTTTAGAACCTTCTGCTACCATATCCACCACTTCCACCACCAGATCCATAACCACCACCATACGGACTGCCCAGGCTTCTTCCACCAAAACTGGCCCCTTTCATGGGTCCATAATTTGACTGCTGTTGTCCACTATAATTTCCAAAATCATTATAGTTTCCACCACCACCATAGTTACCCTCGCCAGTTTCCGCCTTCATTGTAACCATCATATCCTCCACCACCGCCACCATATCCACCACCTTGGTTTCCATATCCTGGTCCACCACCACCATAGCCCCCTCTACTACTATAACCAGGGCCACCACTGTAATTGCCACCATCACCTCCAAATCCATTGTAACCACCATCACCTCCTCCGTAACTACCTCTGCTGCCACCACCTCCTCCACCATAGCCTCCTCGTCCACCAAAGTTCCCACCACAGCCAAAGTTCCCTCCACCACCTCCAAAGTTTCCTCCACGACCCATAAAGTTCCCAGATCCACCTCCACGACCTCTTTGTGAGCCAGCAGACTGCATCTCTTGCTTAGAAAGGGCCTTTTTCACTTCACAATTGTGCCCATTAATAGTGTGGTATTTCTGAACAACAATTTTATCAACTGTGTCATGATCATCAAAAGTTACAAAAGCAAATCCTCTCTTTTTTCCACTCTGCCCGTCTTCCATAACTTCTGTGGTTTCTATTTTGCCATAATTTTCAAAGTAGTCTCTCAAATTATATACTCTTCTGTATCTTCCTTAAAGCCACCAACAAAAATTTTCTTCACTGTGAGATGGGCACCAGGCTTTACAGCATCTTCTCTAGAAACAGCTCTCTTTGGTTCCACTACGCGTCCATCAACCTTGTGTGGCCACGCACACATTGCTGCATCCACCTCTTCAACACAAGAGTAAGTCACAAAACCAAAGCCCCTGGAACGTTTTGTTTGGGGGTCTCTCATCACCACACAGTCCATAAGTGTGCCCCATTTCTCAAAATGTTCTCTTAAGCTATCATCTGTAGTTCCAAAGTTCAGACCACCAATAAACAGTTTCCGTAACTGCTCTGGTTCTTTAGGATCATGACCCTCCATTTTGAGACCAGACTCGCCTCTTCCAACTCGAGTTCAATATGAGTATTTGCAACTTTTTGAGAAAGCACCATACCGCTTTCCACAGGGGTTGCACCATTTTACACTCCCACTAACAGTGAATCAGGGTTCCAGTTTCTTGCTTGCTGTTCTGTTAAATTTTGCTATTTTGACTGGGATGAGATGATATCTCATAGTTGTTTTAATTTACATCTCTCTTAGGGCTAGGGATTTTGAGCATTTCTTCATGTGCTTGTTAGCCATCTGAATGTGGAAGACTAGTTTTAATTGGTTGCTTAAATATAATTGTAATCTTCTGCTTGGGATCAACTCAATCTCTTATTTTGATGGTCGTCTTAGAGGAATTAAGTGGGTAGTATCTAAGTTTGTATGTTACTTTGCTCTGAAGTGAATTGGTCAAAAACCCAGCCAGGTTTTCATCTCTGGACTTTTCTTGTCTTCAAATTGCTATCAAGCCATCTTTTGTTTTCTGATTGAGGAGCTCTTTTGTTTTTGCTGTTCAGCTTTGAAGGCATGGCATTTTAGCCATCATTAACCTAAGACTTTTCTTTTTAATGGTAAAGTTGTATTTATAATGAATTTAACACAAGTGTATTTCTCCTATCCTGATTGATTCCTAAAAGCTTTTCTGAAATGCAGGGGCAAGCTACCTTTTGAGTGAGAGTGCTTTTATTTTCTAGAACTTTGCCAGTGGCTAGTTTGAGTTCTGTGTGTAGCTTTTTTTTGTCACTTGTCT
>NW_006400100.1:240698-242804 GCF_000299155.1 Elephantulus edwardii | reverse complement strand
ATTCATTTCTTATTGCACTTTTCTTCCTGCCCATCCCTCCCCCTCTCTTGTATATTTTTTAATATCTTTATCAGAATTTGCTGAAGGAGTACTCCCAAAACAAGAAATAACTAGGAAGTGTTCACATATTGTGAATACTTAAACAACATTACTTGAGCTCCACAGCATCACTGCTTCCTTTCCTGCCCCATCTCTGATAGTGATGCCTTACCACTAGTGAGCCTTGGGACTCTGAATGGCAGACTGGGCCATCCCTGTAGGTCTGGCTATTAATGAAATGTCTGTTCAAGCTCCCACTCATTTGAGACATAGGTAGGGAACTTGTGCTACCATCTGATGTGGCTGTCCTGATGGCCTTTGTTTCTGAGGCTGCTACCCTCCTGGGGAAGGGGACCATGGTGCACAGTAATCTCTCAGCTTTTTCTTTGGCACTTTCACTTCAAAGTGAGATAAAATTCAAGAAAGTACAGAGGATGATAAAAACTTAGTTTTATGGAGCACAGGCTCACTGTGACCCTCTTTTCCTCCCAGGAATACTCACAGGCCTATCTGGTCATCTCTGGCCACAGGGTTAAGCACAAGGCTTTCCAGGAGTGAGGGCCCCTTGAGTATTTCTGATGAACTGTGCAAGTGTGAGGAGAAACTTGGAGGATCTCTGAGAGTGTAGTAACTAGCGAGCCAGGGAAGTTTTGAGTCAAGACAAGGCCCCCCCTGAGCCTAAACTGACGGTCAGTTGGGGACATTGAAGGTTTGAAGAAAGTGCCGTGTTTCAAATATGTCTGTGAAAAATGTGAACTTGTACTAGTTCAGGATTTGACCTTCAACTTAGTTTAGCTCTGAAGATTGCAAGTCACCGTTTTTTTAAGACATGACACTGCCAATAAAAAGCATGTTAGATCAGCTCCAAGTAGCCAAAGAAAAATAGGGAGGATGGCTCTCTGCCCAGATAGTGTGGCTTATTTATTTAGGCTTTAGCAAATAAAGGATTTTTTTTTTAATATAGTTTAGGAAGTTTGAAGTCTAGATTCAGGGTGCAGGTTCTAGGCAGAGGCTTTCCATCTTGGTTCCAGGAGTCTTCCAGTACTGAAAAAGGACTCAGCATGTCTCTTCTGTGTCTGCTGAGCACATGGGTCATATACAAAAACCCACGTCTCAGGCTTACTTTTTGCTGCACTTGGCAGTGACAGTGCTCAGAGTTGTCTAGGGTGCCTTTGTCCAGCCGTGGCTGACACTTAACCCACCCTCTGTAAAACATATGCTACCATCCTGTTTCACATCCCCATACCAGCAGTGGCCAGCTTCCTGTTGGGCACTTTTGTTTCCTAGTGGAGGAAACAAACCACAGTTTCAGTATCTCCTTTTTTTGAGCTCAGTAATTTTCAGGTATCACCAACCACGTGGAATTGCAGAATATCCTGTTGTTTAAGACTACTGAAACAGCGTGGGACAAAGATTTAATTTTTATCAGGCTGCTCTCACCTAGAATGCATTTTAAAATTCTTCCAAATGTTCTGAAAAGCTACTTACTGATTCTGAGCCTTACCATTCTGCTGCAGTAGGCAGATGAAGATAGAGGCAGGGCAGAGCTCATGGCATATCCTTAATTCCTCACTCCTTGTAGCAATAAACAGTGACTGTGTGACGCATTGCTTTAAAAGTGGCTCCAGTGGGAGCTCTGGTGGCCTAGTGGCAAGAAGCTGTACTGCAATCCCAGAGGTAAGCAGTTCAAATCCATCAGATGCTTTCCTGGAGAAGGAGGGGCAATCTCCTTCTGTACCAGTCAGATCTGATTTCATGGTATGCGCAAAAAAAAAAATAATAATAAAATTTAAAAAAAAAAAGTGGGTCCAGTTTAAACTCTGGGAAATATCTACATGATTTTATTTGCTTGTTTGTTTTCCCAACTTTTTCTTGTCCTTTAAGTGAAGGTTTGCAGAGAAAATTGGTTTTCCCTTCAATAAGCCATGTTGTTGTTGTTGTTGTTGTTGTTATGTGCCGTCGAGTTGTTTTCGACTCATAGCGACCCTATGCACAACAGCCCTAAACCCTGCTCTATCCTGCGCCAACCGCACTGCCTCTGACAAACCCATCCCAATTACCCCAGTC
>NW_006400100.1:231072-239773 GCF_000299155.1 Elephantulus edwardii | reverse complement strand
AATGCCTTTGCATAATCAATGAAACACAGATAGACATTCTTCTGGTATTCTCTGCTTTCAGCCAAGATCCATCTAACATCAGCAACAATATCCCTAGTAAGCCATACACATTTTTATTTATAACATTAATTACAGTTTCTAAAATGGATCATCTATCCCCCCTTGTTCCCTGTGTTTCCCATTTTCATTCCTCCTTGCTTGTCCTGCACTTGTGATTTTGTGTAATTGGTTATTTTAGGGAGTGTGAAACTGTTGGTGTTATTGTTTATGATAGCCTTATCTGTCTGGAAGTTGAATTGTAGGGATCAGTATGCTTCTAGGCTTAAAAGATAGTTAAGGGCCGTAGTCTCAGGAGTTCTACCACTTTGTAACATATCAGTAAGTCTGGTCTTTTTATGATTTTGAGTTTTGTTCCTTATTTTTCTTCCACTCTATCCATGACTTTATTTTTGGCTTTTTCAGAGCCATGATAGCCAGGCATCATCTAGTTCTTTTTGATCTCAAGGTGTAGTAGAGGCTGGGGTTGTAAATGTCTGCTTTAAATTTCCAAAATAGTACATGGCAGTTTGCCAGAGAGAGACCCTTCTGGTGGCTTTTGCTGTTTGCAATGGTATAGTGGGAATCTGTTTTATCATTGGGGTTTAATAAGAGTCAATACTTAATGGAATACTAGTTTGAAGAGTGTTGAAAACACCATTGTCTGCCACAAAAACAAATAGGTCTGTCTTGGACTCCGTGTAGGCTAGGATTTTGAAGCTCTGTCTCGCATACTTTGGTCACATGGCCAGGAGGAACTAGTCAGTCCTTGGAGAAGGAGGACATCATGCTCACAAGGGTGAAGCTCTGGAGAGGAAGACTAGAGGTGAGATGGATTGATACAGTGACTGAGGCAGTGTGCGGGAATTAGTGAGACTGACTCAGGACAAGGAAAGGTTCAGAGCTGCTGTACATAGGGTTGCTATGGGTCACAGGTGAGTCAACAGCACATAACAACAAAGTGTATTGTGCTGACACCTTCATTCACACCTATGTGAAAGTATCAGTACTGCTAGTAGGTACCTTTTTAATTCTTCGTTGGTTATGCTAGATTTCAGGGTTGTAGACTTAACCCAGATTCCTGGACTTTCTTGGACACATCTTCTGTTCTGGGCTAGTACTGCTCACTAAAAATGTGAACCCCTATAGAGTGTTCTATTTTCTGGTAACCACATTTTGAAAGGCAAAAGAATCAGGCAAAATTAATTCTCATCTATTTCATTCAGCCCAACAGAAGCAAAGAAGTTTTTTCACATGTGATCAGCATTAAAGAAGTGATTAAAGACATATTTTACACTTTTCCCCTCCCTGTTTATTTTACATATAGAGTACGTCTTTGTGTGACCACTGGCCAGTGGTGAACTTTTCGCTGTTTTTAGGGTATTTTTTTCTCCCCTGAGAAACCTGTCAGAGGTATTTAAGATCCATACTCTGGAACTGGATCACGAGAGTTTAGAACCTGATTCTGCTCCTTCCTGTGTGGCCTTGGACTCTCTGTGTCTCTTCACTGACTGGCCAGTGGTGAACTTTTCGCTGTTTTATAGGGTATTTTTTTCTCCCCTGAGAAACCTGTCAGAGGTATTTAAGATCCATACTCTGGAACTGGATCACGAGAGTTTAGAACCTGATTCTGCTCCTTCCTGTGTGGCCTTGGACTCTCTGTGTCTCTTCACTGACTGGCCAGTGGTGAACTTTTCGCTGTTTTATAGGGTATTTTTTTCTCCCCTGAGAAACCTGTCAGAGGTATTTAAGATCCATACTCTGGAACTGGATCACGAGAGTTTAGAACCTGATTCTGCTCCTTCCTGTGTGGCCTTGGACTCTCTGTGTCTCTTCACTGATTCTTTGTGTCTTGAGTTCATCATCTGGCAAATGGGAATCATCACAACTTCATTTTGAAGTTGTAGTAAGAATTGAGCAAATGCACTTAGCATTCATTCGTGTAACTGACATGGATGATACGGAGTTTGAAATAATGACTGTTATTTGAAGTTAAAAGATAGAGCCATTGTGAGTTTGGTTTTAAAACTACTATTGTATTGACCTCATAGGACAAGGTAGAAAGGCACCATAGACTCCAGTGACTGTAAATCTTTATGGGAACAGACTGCCTCTTCTTTCCTCTGAAGTAGCTTTTGAACTGCCAACCTTTGGATTAACCTACTACACCACCATAAAGTGAATATACCATAAAATGAGTTACAGATTTTTGTTTGTTTCCCAGTGCTTATAGAAGTTGCCTTCACACTATGCTATAGTCTGTTAGAAGTTTTTTATTTATTTTTTACAAAGTTGCATGAATAATAATTGGTGGCTGGAATGTAAAAGTTGGAAGTAAAAGAAGGGACTGGTAGTCAGAATTTATGGACTTGATAACAAATGAGGTTGGAGATTGAATGATTGGATTTTGTACATTCAGTTATTTCTTTAAAAAAAACACAGATCCCCCAAAGAAACCATAACTGCTACCCAAGTAGACATATGGACACTCATGTTTATCGCAGCTTTGTTCACAATAGCAAAGAGTTGGAAACAACCTAAGTGCCCATCAACAAACGAATGAATAGAGAAGTTGTGGTATATTCACACAATGGAATACTACGCTGCATTGAAAAACAAGGAACTCATGCAATATTATTTAAAATGGGTGACCCTGGAGGACATTATGCTGAGTGAAATATCTCAGTCACAAAAGGACAAATACCGCATAGTGCCACTGTTGTAAAACGGGACTGACAGTGGGGTTGGGGGAAGACTGAGAAACATGTGATAAATAATGTATACTGTATTGAAACAGATGAGGGAAAGAACTTTAAAAAGGGATATGTGATTAGGTGTTATTGTCATGACAGGAGTCCAGAAGGAAGGCTGCATAGTGGAGTGGATTTGGGGGGAGGTATTGTATAATAATGAAATAATTTTTTTTTTACTTTTCAAAGAGAAGAGCGAACTGTGGGGAGGGGTGGGCAGGGAGAAAAATGCAACAATGAGTGTATGGAAATCCAAAATCTCTGTAAACATTCATTAAAATTAATTTTTTTTAAGAAAACAAAACTTTCTAATTGGCCCTACAGGATATGTGATTAGGTTTTTTTTGTCATGACAGGAGTCCAGAGCAAAGGCTGCATTAGTGGACCTGGGGGAGGGTTTATAGAACAATGAAAGAATTTTCCTTTTACTTTTCCAAGAGGGTAGTGTAATAGGGGGAAGGGTTGGGAGGCGAGAAAAGTGCAACAATGAATGAATGGAAATCCAGAGTCTCTGTAAATTTTCATTGAAATTAATAATAAATTTTAAAAAACAAAGAAACAACAACAACAAAAAACCCACAAACAATTATAGTCCTTGACCTTCTTCAGACAATTTAGGCCCTCTTCAGTTTCAGCAAATAGTATCTGCATATGTCAGGTTGTTCCTCCAATCCTGATACCGCATTCCTTCTCATAAAGTCCAGCCTCCTAAGTGATCTGAAGACAGGATGTATCCCTGATGCATTCCTTTCCTGATTTTGAACTGTACATACACATGTGTAACAGCATTCTTAACAAGTTTGAAATATTGTGAGAATTACCACAGTGTGGCCTGAAGACACAAAGTGAGCAAGCACATCCTATTAGAAAAATGATGACAGCTCACTCAGTGCAAGACTGCTGCAAATCTTCACTTTGTAAAAAATGTAGGTTTTAGGGAGCTCTGGTGGCCTATTGGCAAGAAGCTGCACTGCAATCCCAGAGGAACATGGTTCGAATCCACCAGATGCTCTGCCAGAGAAGGAGGCGCAATATCCTCCTGTACCAGTCAGATCTGATTTGACGGTACAAGCACACAAAATAATAATTTAAAAAAAAAAGTAGGTTTTTTGTTTTGTGTTTACGGATATTTATTTTAGTGAAACTGGTATAGACAATATCCATATAAAACTGTACGTACCCCAGGCCAAAAAGTACAAGTAAAATAAAAAGAGGAGTGTTCTGATGTATACACTTCTGTGTGAATAACTAACTTCCAATGAAATTTACAACTTTTCTGGGATCTTCTGATAATAATTTTAATTTTAAAATATAATGAATGAATGGAAACCCTAAGTCTCTGTAAACTTTCATTAAAATTAATAATAAAAAATATTGTCTCTTTATGATAGCCCTCTCTGAACTTAGTCATTACTCTCATCATATGTCATCATGATTCTAACCTGATATTCCTCTTCTTTGGGTCCAGACCCTCATATAAGTAGCATCAAGTTAAGGAGAGGTCATTTTTCTGCCTTTCAGTTCTCTGAAAAACTTCTACCTTGCTCTGAAAGTCATAGTCCAGGAGTGAAGCATTCGGGTACTAGAACCGTAGGGCCAATTAGAAAGTTTGGTGTTTTTTTGTTTTTGTTTTTTTAATTAATTTTAATGAACGTTTACAGAGATTTTGGATTTCCATACATTCATTATTGCATTTTTCTCCCTGCCCACCCCTCCCCACAGTTCGCTCTTCTCTTTGAAAAATAAAATTATTTTATTGGTATAGAATTCCTTCTCCCCGCCCAGAGTATACTCCACTGTGCAACCTTCGTTCTGGAATATTGTCATAACCATAATACCCAATCATATATCGCTTTAAAACAGTTTTCTACCTCATCTGTTTCAATGCAGTATACATCATTTATCCAATTTTTCTCAGTCCCACCCCAACCCTGATGTCAGTACCATTCAATAGTGGCACCATGCAGCACCTGTCCTTTTGTGACTGAGATATTTCACTCAGCATAATGTCCTCCAGGGTCACCCATTTTAAATAATATTGCATGAGTTCCTTGTTTTTTAATGCAGTGTAGTATTCCATTGTGTGAATATACCATAGCTTCTCTGTCCATTTGTTTCTTGGGGTTTTTTTTTTCTTCTTTTTAAGCTTTATTTTTTTTTAAATAATTTTAATGAGCATTTGCAGAGATTTTGGATTTCCATTCGTTCATTGCTGCACTTCTCTCCCCGCCCAGCCCTCCCCCCCCAGTTCGCTCCTCTCTTTCAAAAGTAAAAGAAAGACTCCCTCCCTGGAACACAATCCCCCCACACCCCTTCCCACTGCCCCAAGTACATTCCACTATGCAACCTTAATTGTGGACTCTTGTGATAATCATAATACCCTATCATACATCGCTTTTAAATTATTCACTCCCTCATCTGTTTCAGTGCAGTATACACAATTTATCCAGTTTTTCTCAGTCTTACCACAACCCTGATATCAGTCCCATTTTACAGCAGTGGCACCATGCAATATTTGTCCTTTTGCGACTGAGATATTTCACTCAGCATAATGTCCTCCAGGGTCACCCATTTTTAATAATATTGCATGAGTTCCTTGTTTTTCAGTGTAGCATAGTATTCCATTGTGTGACTATACCACAGCTTCTCTATCCATTTGTTTGTTGATGGGCACTTAGCTTGTTTCCAACTCCTTGCTATTGTGAACAGAGCCGAGATAAACATGGGTGTGCACATTTGTTTGTTGATTGGAAAGTTTGCAATTGGTTGATCTTATTTACCCCACAAGCCTGAAAATAGAGTCCTGGAAAAGGTGACTTCTCTGTGCACACATATAATTTTTAAGGAGAAAAGGGTAGCACGAAGGAGGCTGAGGTTTGCTCACCAAAAATCCGCACAACAAAACAATAATGAATAATGAGCACTGGTGGTGGTGGTGGTGGTGGTGGTGGTGGTGGTGGTGGTGGTGTGCTGGAGAGTCGGAACCAAACCATAGCTGACTCCCTGGCAGATTTTCAGAGGCAGTAATTTGCATAGGAGGAGATTGCCCATCTTCCATGGAGCAACTGGTGGCCTGGAACCACCACAAGCTTTTGAGATTGGAGACTGCAGTGCAGCTTCTTGCCACTAGGCCACCAGAGCCCCCTAATAAGCACTAGAATTCAAAATACCAGATGTTTTGAAGATAGGTGCCAGTTTTCAATTTCATTTTTAAACACTACATTACAAAACTATTTTTTAAAATAGAAAAGGATTAAGAAAAAAGAAGAAAAATTAAGATATTATCTAAAATGTTGAATGACCCCTGTTCCTGATAAAGGTCAATCACATCTTCCTCCTTTCCCAGTTCTTCTGGAGCGTGATTTTCAGCAATTCTCTGACCTTGAAAGAGAAATCTGAGCAAATTCATTAGACCACCTCACCCTTATCTTTGACAGTATGATTCCCTGAGTTTCTTGAGTTGTGTTGTCTTTTTCACCTTGAAGTGACTCTCACAGCTATCCTATCCAGTGACATTAAGCTTATATATTTTTCTTTCTTGTCTCCCAAGTCCTCAGTTGAAGGTTTTGCCTCCTGACCAGACATAGTGACAGTAGCTTCGCCCTGGCTTCTCCACAAAGCAACAACCTTGGGCATGCAGGATCTCATTCTGGGTTTTACAAATCTGCCTATCCTCTCCACACAGGAAAAACACCACAGCTGGAGGGACTTTCAAAAATGCAGGTATTTTTAAAGTACAATGAAGTGAGATTTGCCTGTGGCTAAGTTGATCTCCTTTTAAAAAAAAAAAAAAAGAAATCACATAATTTTACTTCTGTGAAATCACAAGAATTTTTTACAAAATTACACTACAACTAACATATGTAAAGGGCACTTTTATGGGAGCCTTGAGAGCACTAAAGAAAACTTACTATGGCGAGTTCTGGTAGCCTAGTGTCAAGAAGCTGCACTGCAGTCTCAGAGGTGAGCGGTTCAAATCCATCCTCTAGATGCTTTGCTGGAGAAGGAGGGACAATCTCCTCCTGTACCAATCAGATCTGATTTGACAGTTCATACACACAAAAAAATAAAGAACAGAAAAAAAAATTTTTTTAAACCAATTTTTTTTATTAATTTAGTTTATTTCTGAAAAATTTTTTTTTAAAAAAGAAAACTTACTGCATGACTCTGTGTCCACCTCTCATATCAACATCAAATAACTAGTTTATGCATTTTGTCTAAACATCCTGCCATTGTGTCAATTCTGGCTCATACTGACCCACCATGAGTTGGTTTCTAAGGCTTTCGGTATTTATGAAATGAGACTGCTTGTCCATCTTTCCTCTTGAGGAGCCAGTGGTAAATTTAAACTAGCATCATTTTTGTTAGTAGTTTACCACAATACATTACTAGGGCTTCTTGCATTTTCCACAGACATTAGTAAAGTGTCATCTGTTTTTCCATGGCCTCATGGTGACCTGTGTCCAGGTGCCTTAGTAATTTGTGCTTTCTCTCTGCTTGTAGGGCCATGAAACCCCCAGGAGGAGACTCCAGCAACCTCTTTGGAGGTCCAGAAGAAGCCATTCCCTCCAGTAGGCCCAATAGGATGGCATCTAATATCTTTGGACCAACTGAAGAGCCTCAGAACATCCCCAAGAGGACAAATCCCCCAGGTAGGATTGGGAGTCTACGAAGCCCTGGGGCTGACCACTTCTCTTTGTTGCTTTTCTGTGGAGATAACTTTTCCCATTTCCTCCACTGATCTTTTCAAATGCTTTCTAGTTTAGATTACCTCTTAGTACCAGAGTTCTGGAATAAAAGAAAGATCTTGCCCTGGTTTTTATCTTCTCTTTGACAATGGTTTGGTCTGTTTTGCCTCCTCCTGTATTTGTGCAGTAGGCTCAGGCTGCACCCACACATAGCCCTACAAAGGAGGATGGGTACTAGGGTCTGCATCCTACCAGAGCCTCTCAGTTGAGGGATGTGTTTCACCATTGCCCCGGCGACCCCTGTGTGATCCACAGATGAGGTTCCTGAAGCTGCAGGGGTGTGTGTGTGTGAGAGAGAGAGAGAGAGTGTGAGTGAGTGTTAGTGCTGTCAGTGGGGTTGAAATTCTGAAAGCAGAAATTAGCCTAGTGCATAGATCTTAGTACTAACCTTTTTTTAGTCATCTTTAACCAAACTTCTTTTTGGTGTCTGTGCAGAGGGCAGCTATGGGAGGTAGTTACCTGAATGGTTCCCTCCCTGGTCCATCTGTCCAGACTTAAGGCCAGCACAGAAATCATGTAAGAAAAATAACAAGACCTAGAAGACCAAAGCTTAATTTCCTCCTGCCTTATCACAGCTTTGACTACAAAGAGGGGAAAAGGAGCATGAGGCTTATTAGCTAATTTCTGTTTGCTTGCTTAGGGAGTTCTGGTTGCCTAATAAGGAGCTGGGGTGCCAATCCCGGGAGCAGGATGTGTGATGCTTCCCAGTGTTCCAATGCAGAGATAAGTGCTCCTTTCAAAGTGTCTCACCTAGAAATACAGAATGGCATTCTCTTAGTGTTTCGCTTCATGAGTGTGGGGCCAGGCCTGTCCATCTTTTTCAACAGCGGTAACAGAATGACTTGTAACATTAAGGTAGAGACAGATCTGCAGTATTTCTGGTTTCTCCTCAGTGTGTTGGATTATGTAGAGAGTTGAATAATCTGGGGATAGCACCCCATGAGCCTCAAGCTCCCTGCCACCAGGTCAGGGAGCCAGTTTAGGCCAGAAACAATCAAGCCACCTTCAAAGAGAAGACGAAAATCTATTAATTTTCATAAACATTTACAGAGATTTTGGGTTTCCATTCATTCACCGCTGCACCATTCTCTCTACCCTCCTCCCAGTTTGTTCTTGTCCAAATGCCACAGTGCTTGTCAAAGCCAGTTCTGATTAATCATCTTTGTC
>NW_006400100.1:227660-230212 GCF_000299155.1 Elephantulus edwardii | reverse complement strand
CCATACTGCTTTCCACAGGGGTTGCACCATTTTACACTCCCACCAACAGTGAATCAGGGTTCCAGTTTCTCCACAACCTCGCCAGCATTTGTTGCTTGCTTCTTCTGTAAAGATTGACCAAAGAAACTACTCATTGCTTTCTCAGCTTAAGCAGGTAGAGTACATGACTGAGAAAGGGGTTAAGAGATGTGGATGATCCTCAGTGGGAGAGCCATTGGGAATATCCTAGTACATTCTAGATGGACCACTCAGGTCAGCACTGTCAGGTGTATGCTTTGGCAGTATCCTGATAGACCCTTTCTGAATTACTATCCTTGATTTAACAGCCACAATCAGAATTTGTGGTTGCTCACTGTCTCAGTGTTTTGCATGCACGTCTTCACCTGGGAGGAGATGTCTTGCCCTTCACAGAGGAGGAAACAGGCTTACAGGGCCCTTTGCCCCTGAGCTCTCCCCTCTCCCCCAATAGTTATGGGCAAAACTAGTCTTAGGATTTAAACTTAGTTTTTGACTGCATTTGTTGGAATAAATATCTCAAAATGGAATTGATGGATCAGTAAAAGTTTTTGATAGTTTTGAAATATTGATAGAATCTTCTGATTGTTCATAAGAATACTTAACCTACTTCTCATTCATAACTTATGTGCATGGTTGTCAGTAAACTTTGTTTTTGTAGTTTGGGTTTTTGTGTTTTGTTTTTTTTTAATATATTGTTGCCTTCAGTTATGAGGGACCTTAGGCATCTTTCTTGCTTCAAAGTTGAACTAACCTGTAAAATGTTAAATAATAGAAAAAATTCACGCACAAAGTAGCATGCCATGAATTCATATATAATGGATTGTCTAAATAGCATGCTGCAGTGTTAGCTTAAAAAGTTGGACATTTTTAGCCATTACAATTAAGCCTCCTCTGGTATCCAGCTACCTTAACTGCAAATCATCAACAGCTGTGGAACTAGAATAAGAGAGAGTGCTTCCCACACTAAGCAACAAGACTTGAGGGAGACTGGATTAAGACCCTTGTGAGGATGAGATGGTGGTGGAGAAACTATTACATAGTGTGACTAGAGGAGCCCTGAGATAAATGCCACAATTAAAGGTTTTTGTTGTTAGATGCTTGAAGGAGAATTTGACTTATAACTGTTTTGAGGCAAACCTTTCTGGATGATTTGGTTTTGTGTTGCTGGACTGAAATTAGAGCCTGGACTAATTGAGGAATTGTTCCTTGGGACTGATGGGCTAAAATTTGAGTTAGCATTGGGTGATATTCTTTGCCTGCTCCCAATTTCCAACTTACTTCCTTAATAAGTCCTTTCTCTGTACCACAACAGTGAGTCTGTGAGTCAACAATGAATAAATGAACTCTTGCTGCTGCTGTGGCTCTAGAAGCCTCATGGGGCTGGGCTGTGAGCACGTTATCTGCTTTTTGCTCTGGGGCAGTGAGAAGCTATGCTATTCCCACTCCCTCTTCTCTTTCACAAAGACTGTCATGGCCCTGTGCCCCCATCCTATTTTCTACTCTTGAGGCACATGCATACCCAAATAACACACAGTTTGCATAGCATACTAGTGAAGGAAAGGTTATATATTTTGCAAATACCTTGTAACATGTTCATTATTTTCATAAATATGACACAGGCTGAATGATTCCTTCTTTATTAAGATTAGAAATAGAACTGTAGCTCTTTTCCAGTTACTGCAGCACTAAGAACCATGAGCAGCAAAGTCTCTCAGGACACCCTCTACAAGGCGGTGCGGGAAGTCCTGCATGGAAACCAGCGCAAACGCAGAAAGTTTTTGGAGACAGTGGAGCTACAAGTCAGTTTTAAGAACTATGACCCCCAGAAGGTCAAATGCTTCTTGGGGACCATCAGGCTTAAGTCTACCCCATGCCCAAAGTTCTGCGTGTGTTTTCTTGGCGATCAACAGCACTATGATGAAGCCAAGGCTGTGGATATCCCTCGCATGAACATCAAAGTGCTGGAAAAAACTCAACAAGAGTAAGAAGCTGGTCAAAAAGCTGGCCAGGAAGTAGATACCCTTTTGGCCTCTGAATCCCTGATCAATCAGATCCCAAGAATCCTAGGTCCAGGGCTAAATAAGGCTGGCAACTTTCCTTCTCTGCTGACCCACAATGAGAACATGGTAGCAAAAGTAGAGGAGGTGAAGTCCAACATCAAATTTCAGATGCAGAGGCTGTTGGCCATGTGAAGGTGACAGATGATGAACTTGTTTACAACATCCACCTGGCTGTCACCTTTCTGGTTTCACTGCTAAAGAAGAATTGGCAAAATGTTCGAGCTTTGTACATCAAGAGCACGATGGGCAAACCCCAGCGTCTGTACAGAAATACAGCTCAATAAGTCTTACTGTTATTGCCAAAGGTGGGTAACTCTCTACTCCGCAGCCCTGAGGCCTGCCTTTAATTGTTTTTGGTGAAACATTCTTCTAGGTCATGTAACCTTGGTATGTCCACTTGCTGTACAGAGAAATAACTCGTGGTTGCTGTGAAGCCAAACACTGTGACACTGATGAGTCAAATACAAGAATGGT
>NW_006400100.1:211822-223435 GCF_000299155.1 Elephantulus edwardii | reverse complement strand
AATTACAAAATGGGAAAAATACAATGAAAGAATTTTCACAGAGGAAGATATTCGAATGGCCAACAGACACATGAAGAAATGCTTAAAATTACTGGCAATAAGTGAGATGCAAATCAAAACCATAATGAGATACCATCTCATCCCTGTTGCAGTGCAGGGTTTAGCAAGACAGCAAGTAATAAATGTTGAAGAGGATGTGGTAAGATACGAACTCATATATATTGTTGGTGGGATTGTAAAATGGTACAACTAAAGACAGTTTGGTGCTTCCTCAAAAAACTGAACATAAAAAGTCCATATGACCCAGCCATTTTACTGCTTGGAATATACCCTGACAAAATGAGAATTGAGGCATAAATGGGTATTTGTACACCAATGTTCATAGCAGCATTATTCACCATCGCAGGAACGTGGAAACAACCTACATGTACAACCACAATTGAAAGAATTGAGAAATTATGGTATATTCACATGATGGGGAAATTATGTAGCACACAGGAAAAATGATTTTGTAAATTACTATCTAATTTGTGAGAGACTGGGGAGCATTATGCTGAGTGAACTAACTCAATCCCATAAGGACAAATACTGTATAAGACTATTATGTAGAACAAGGATGAGGATTCAAGTTGGGGGAGGGTAGGATCAGAGGGCTGAGAATGGGGGCATTGATCATAGGGTCACACAATTTGATGGGTGGTGGGGTGGTGGTGAAGGAAATGGGAAAGATCCAGTGTGAAAAACAATGTATACAAATTTTGTAAATAAACCAGAATTTAAAAAAAAAAAAAAAGAATGGTTACCCATGATGGACAGTATTTGGTGGAGCTCCCCGATTAAAACAAGCTTGGAAGCAGGAGTGGCATCCACTTCCACAATAGCTTGCCTCTGGAGACCCTATGAACATGGAGAAAGGACAAAAATTATACAGGTGTCCAGGGCTTTCGTTCATAAGGTTACTATGAGTCGCCAGCGACTCAGTGGCACTTAACAACAACAATACAAAAAAAAAAAAAAAGAAGTAAAACTGTATTGATTAGGGATATATCTCTCCACTAAGTGTTCCCTTTCCCTACAAAGAGAAGAAACATCAGTCTGAGCCCACATTTCCCTATATCCTGTGTAATTCTCATCTGATGTAGTAATACCAGTTCATGAGGATAGACCGATGCTCCAGAAGGCCCTTCTGCTCTTAATGAAATATAGTTTCATTACACTCTGCTCTGGACCCAAGCCAGCCCAGGATGTAAGAACAGGCTGACAGCCGCTCTGGTGTGATGCATATCCAACTCTACCTATTGATGGTAATCTGCGACTCACATCTTTCTGGAGGCGCACTGGGGGCTCTTACTGCATCCTGAAGGAACAACTTTAATTTTTTTTTTTTCAAATTTAGATTTTTAAAAACAGAAAATGTGAGAAGTATTTAAAAAGCCAATTAGTCCATTTGTACAGGGGTAACACACTGTATTAAATATATAAGGTCTTATCTACATAGGTTTTTGTTTTTTGGTTTTTTCCCTATAATTATATTTTATTAATTTTCATGAACATTTACAGAGATTTTGGGTTTCCATTCATTCATTGTTGCACCATTCTCTCTACCCTCCTCCCAGTTTGTTCTTGTCCAAATGCCACAGTGCTTGTCAAAGCCAGTTCTGATTAATCTTCTTTGTCAGTGTGTTCTTTGCCATTCCCTATCACTCCTCCCTGAGAGAGACTTCACCCTGAGTCATAAGGAAAAGGGGATGGCGTATTCTCTTAGCTACTTCCTGCTGAAAAGGGACGCTGTGGGTTTCACTACTCTAAAGGGCCCCTTTGGCAGTAGGAAACACATAGACTATTATGGAGATTGATTTTGGAATTTAGATGCACTCTTATTGATTGTGCTTGGCCGTACATGTTCATATCCTTGAAGATGTATCATGGGGGTGTTGCAACCTAGAAGACACAAATTTGACTAACAAGTTATAAGTACATGAGTCCAAAAATTATGGAAAAGTAAAAGAAAAGATTCTTTCATTGTTTTACAAACCCTCCCCCAGGTCCCCTCCACCATGTAGCCCTCGCTCTAGTCTCCTGTGATGACAGAAATACCTAGTTATATATCTCTTTTAAACAGTTTTCTCCCTCCTCTGTTTCAGTGCAGTATACATTATTGAACCCATCTTACTCAGTCTCTCCCCAACCCCAAGGACAGTCCCATTCTACAACAGTGGCATCATGTAATATTTGTCCTTTTGTGACTGGGATATTTCACTCAGCATAATGTTCTCCAGAGTCAACCATTTTGAATAATATTGCATGAGTTCCTTGTTTTTTAATGCAGCATAGTATTCCATTGTGCAAATATACCACAGCTTCTCTAGCCATTCGTTTGTTGATGGGCACTTAGGTTGTTTCCAACTCCTTGCTATTGTGAACAAAGCTGCAATAAACATGGGTGTGCATATATCTGCTTGGATGTCAGCTATGGTCTCTTCAGGGTATATTCCCAGTAGTGGAATTGCTGGGTCAAATGGTATCTCTCTTTGCAACTTTTTGAGAAAGCGCCATACTGCTTTCCACAGGGGTTGCACCATTTTACACTCCCACCAACAGTGAATCAGGGTTCCAGTTTCTCCACAACCTCGCCAGCATTTGTTGCTTGCTGTTCGGTTCGATTTTGCTATTTTGACTGGGGTGAAATGATATCTCATAGTTGTTTTAATTTACATCTCTCTTAGGGCTAGGGATTTTGAGCATTTCTTCATGTGTTTGTTAGCCATCTGAATGTCGTCTTCGGTGAAGTGCCTGTTCATATCCTGTGCCCATTTTTCTATTGGATTATTTAATCCTGTGCCCATTTTTCTATTGGATTATTTACCTTTATCTTGTTGTGATGCTCAAGTATTTCATAAATTCTGGATATAAGTCCCTTACCTGATATGTTATTACCGAATACTTTTTCCCAGTCAGTGGCTTCCCTTTTTACCCTACTGGAGAAGTTTTTGGATGTGCATAGGGATTTGAGTCTTAGAAGATCCCATTCATCTATGTTGTCTTCTCCTGGTTGTAGGTTATCTACATAGGTTTGATTACAGAAACAAAGTATTCTTTTTTAAAAAATAAAAAGTCAGGCAATTTTGTTCTCACTAGCCTCAGCCCTGTGATTTTAGTACTCTCTCGTGCACTCTCTGTCTCTCTCTCTGTCTCACACACACACACACACACATATATATATATGAACACACACTTTAACCCTCTTAGGTTACCACTTTAGAGGGGAGTGGGGCAGTCAGTTACTTTCTTTACTTCAATACAAGGAAATAAGAATACGCCCCTTATGCCACATGAAAATGTTGCACCACTGGTCTTGCACCTTTTCTTCTCACTGAAAATAGTGTTTCCACTATTCCATAGCTCTTTCCTTTTAGTTCATAGAGACTGTAAACACTGTTGATTAGACAGTTGTGTCCTGTGCCTTACTCTAGACTTGTGAGATAGAGCTGACGTGTAGCCCACTGATCCTCATGCAGCCACAGGAGGTAGACCTTTTCTCATCTTCGTTCTTCAGGTGAAGAGCCTGGGTACAGAACAGCTAAGTAGCAATTACGAAACCATAAAGCTGGTCCTTGGCATCCTGGATTCTTGATGCTCTGGCCATGATAGCTCCCAACCCCCACATTAGAGTTTGGTGAGTGAAGAGTAGAATCCATTGATATCATGTGCAGCCATCTCTCTGCTCACCATTTCTGATGTGAGTATTCATTTCTGGGCCTTTGTTATCAGCTTTAATGAGTGAGTCTCAGACACAGGATCTTCATGATGGCTTTTCAGGTCACTCCTTGCTGGCAAGGAGATACAAAATTTTGAGATACAAAATGCCTACAGTATGTTTAATTGTCACTACAGTTCAAGCTAGAAATAGGTAAGAGGGATGACTAATGAATGCTATCCTCCAGGCTACAGGTTTGCCTGAAGCAGGACATGGTCTCAGATTGAAGCTCTGATTGACCTAGAAATTCAGCAACTTTTTGTTTCCATCTGATGAGAGGAGCCTGAGGAAGCCAGAGCTCAGTAACATTCTGTAGAGAGCATGTGTGTTTGGTGCCATCTCACCTGTAGAGGTCAGTCTACGTTCAGCTCCATTTCAGAAGGGACTTCAGCAGGCCCTGAGTGTAGGATTAGGCTCCTTTGTCCTAGTCATTCCCCTTGTTTTCCTAGAGTATGCTGGTAGTAGTCCTGGAAGGAGTGGGTGTGTATGCTCAGCATTCTGCTATTATCTCTGCAGGTGGAAAAGGAAGTGGCATATTTGGTGAGTCTACGCCTGTCCAGACCCGACAGCGTCTGAACCCACCTGGTGGGAAAACCAGCAACATTTTTGGGTCCCCCGTTGTTTCCACATCACCGTCAGCACATCCAAACAAGCCCAAGGTATGGCCTACACTTGGATGGCCCATGCAAAAGGAAATCACATTGCAAAACCATGCTTGGTGTGGGTGTGGCCGGTATTGTCTGCAGCAAACTGGGGAACAGTCATCCTTAGTCACTTTAAGTCTTGAATCTCCCCTGAGTCACTCTAGATGGAGATCCCAGCCAGGGCTGGTCTCCTAGCATGTGAGTGGGCAGGCTATGGACTCTTCATTGTACCTTATAAAACTCCTGATTGCCGTTTCATTTCAGAAAAGAGCAGTGGTATCTCTGGGTGTGCTCCTGCCCACACATGAGGTCTAGGTACTGGGACACACCAGGGACTTAGCGACAGCATGACCTGTGTACAGCACCAGGAAGGCCATAGCGTTTATGCTAGTATCTTCCCCTCAACTTGGAGGTGATTGTGAAACAGAAAGGTGCCAAATCATTGTGACAATAAACTATGGGAGAAAGCCATAATATTTTCAGTCACCTTGTATGCCTTTGGAGGCAACAGTCAGATTTCCATGCCATCCCTGAAGCAGGCTCAGTTGTTTCCGGGAAACACTTGGAATTCATTCCAGGTGGCTTTTCTTCACCTTGTGTTATTGCTAACTGACAGAGACTTCCACCCATGTTGTCCTTTTTCCAGAAGCGTGCCTTGGAAACAAAGCAGACAGGCAGGACTCGGGTAAAAAGATTGAATCCAAAGGCCAGAAGAGGAGAGGTGGGAGGTAATGATGAAAAGCAGGCATGTGGCTAAGGAGGCAGAACCAGCTTGAGGCTGAACTGGAATGAAGGCTCCATTAGGGAGTTCCTTGACTGCCAGAACCTGTCCCACCCCTATCAGTAGTTCTTTGCAGGTTTGAAGGTTGGAATTTGCTGCAGCAGGACCTTGATAGAACTTAGTAATTATCAAGAGTTCTCTCTGCCTAGTTATTAGCTTTCACCCTTTCTGGTCAAGAAACAGTTTCCTAGAGCAACATGCTCTTTTGCTTCAGGGTGTCTGAAGTCTCTGTTGATTAACACCCCAGATATCACATATGTCAGAGCTGGAATAGAAACGTTCAAGGAACTGAAGAAGAAAGAGACCAGTGGAAAGAGGGTACTCCCCATCAGCTCATTAAACTATATTACAGTGACATCTCTACCTCAATTTCAGAACCAAACAGGAGCCTCTGGGTACCGCACTTCTTCTGAGATACCACAAAGTAGGAATAACCAAGAGTCCATGCCACTTTTCCTGCCTTGTCAAGAGACAGAGCCCCTTAGCAACTGACACCATGGTCAGAGTAACACAAAATATAAGCATTACATGATGGTGAACAGGAAATCCTGCAGCGCAAAAACACTTGAGAGACAAGTCAAACCACTGCAGCACACTGATCTTGTTAGGACCTTGGTGACAATAAACTGGACTATGAGAGACAGCGATGATATTTTCAGTCACCTTTATATAGTGAATAAGATGACAGAAGAAGAATCAATGTTTTTAAATCATGGAGTGGGCAAAGAATCTTGACAATACCCTGGACTGCCAAAAGAAGGAACAAATCTATAAAATGTACAACTAGAGTGCTAGAGGGATGATGAGGTTTTTGTCTTAACATATTTTGGGCATGCTATCACAAGGGTCCAGTCCCTGGAGAAGACATCATGTTTGGAAAAGTAGCAGGATAACTGAAAAAGAAAATTACTTTTAGATGGATTAACATAGTGCTGCAACACTGGACTCAAATAACTGTGAGTATGGATCAGGACTGGACAGTGTTTTGTACAAAGGATGACTAAGAGTCAGAATTCACTCATCAGCACCTAACAACCAATATAAGAGATGAGCAAGATTATTTAGGAAGTTTGAACACTGACTGGGAGCTTGCAAGTCAGAGAATTGCTTGCTGGTGTTCATGGTTTTGAGAGAGTTAATTAAGAGTCACATCTTGAAACATTTTTGGATGTAGTGAAATCTTATGGATGTAACTTCGCAGATGTAGGGAGTGGGGACCAACCTGGGGAAGAGTCTGGCTGAGACAGGATACCCATATGATGGTTTTATAAATGAATGACAGGTTACAAGGGCATTCCTCTATTGAAGGAGAAAAACATTTACATAATACAGTTGCTTTTAGAAATAAAAATTAAACCATTCACACACACACAAAAAGAATTAAACCATTCATCAGGGTGAGACGTCCCTGGTTGCACACTGATGCAATTGTTTGCTCATTGCAGGACCATGTTTTGTTACGTGAAGGAGAAGACCCCAAACTAGACCTTCCAGGTGAGGCTGTTTCCTATCCCTTCACCCCTGCCCTGCTTTCCAACTCGTCCTGTGTGCTCTGTAAGCTGAAAGCACACAGCCCTCTGTCCCTTGCAGACCATTGACCAGAGCCAACTGCCATGAACTGCTACTGGGATTGAATGTCTATGGACTTCAGGAAGACAGGCTTCACTATTTCCGAGAAACATTGAGAATTGACCTAGGTGGCTTTGCGTTAGCTCAAGTTGTTGCTTTAACAATCAAGGCTTTTACCCAAGTATCCTTTCCCTAAAAGCTGACTTTAGTGAAATGGCAGGACTCAGAGCAGAAGGGACAAGCCTAAAGACAAGGTAAGAGATAGTGTTGGAAGCTATGATTTAGGAGACAGATTCACCAGTTCCAGGGCTAGAAGTCCAAGTCCAAACATGTGACTCTGAGCTAACTGTGATACTCAGTGTTGCTGTCTCTGTATATAGTAGGCCAGGCCATGTATTTATAGAAAAGAAGAGTCTATTAATTCTTCCCTAAAAGTGTTCTTTCTTTTTTTTTTTTTCTTATTTGTGTGTACCGTCAAATCAGATATGACTGGTACAGGAGGAGATTGTCCCTCATTTTCCGGCAGAGCATCTGGTGGATTCAAACCGTGCGCCTCTGGGATTGTAGTGTAGCTTCTTGCCACTAGGCTACCAGAGCTCCCCAAAAGTGTTCATTCTTGATATCAAAAAGTCTGCCTTCCTGGTTCAGATCCACTCCATCTCCTGCTCGTGCTCACTCTGAGGAAGCTTTCTGATGACACTTAAGGTGGGAGAATCAGCGAAGACGGTGGACAAGAACACAGTCATTAAAGAATGATAGATCAGATTGGGGAGTGGTTACAGTTTAAGAATGAAGTTAATCCTAGTAGAGGAGAAGGATGGACGGTCTCCTTCATATGATTAACTGCCTCCAAAATCCTGCTGGAGGGACAGCTATGGGTTGATTCTGGCTCTGTGGTACACAGAAACACGACAACATGGGTGGATCAGGGTGTTTATAGTACCAATCCATTTCAGCCTGGAACAAGCCTACATCTAACAGAGAGTCTTTTTATCACAATTTGACATTCGCTTTGTCTTCCTTCCCCCCATTACTAGGTGAATTTTTTTTTTTGCAGGCTCCTTTGCATAACCTGGGTTCAGAGTCTTAGACAGCCTTTAACAGGTGATGTTATAATTTGTTCCACAGCCACGGCAAGCAGCCCCTCGCGAGAAGGACTGGGGGAGAAAGGTGATAAGAGAGAATCTGAACCCACCAAGCAGCAGGAGCCCATGACCAAGGTTGACAGCCACGAGCCTCGCTTGGGGCCAAGGCCTCGCTCTCACAACAAAGTCCTGAACCCCCCCTGGAGGCAAGTCTAGCATCTCCTTCTACTGAGAGTCTGAAGCATCCCTAGTAGCCACACAGAAAACTCACAAGAGCATCCCATACTGTAGTTCCTTTAGTCTGCAAGAGCAGGGGTGGTGGGAGGGTGAAGCTGGCTGAACAAGAGATCTGCTGCTATCACAGATTATCTGCCACCTAGCCCCCAAGACACCCAGAGCTGAAGGGAGCTCCAGGGTGGGAGCGGGGAGATGGTGCGGGCCAAAGTGAGGCTTGAGGCCCAGGCATCTCTGTGCCCTTGGAGCCTAACCTTCAGGCTCTAAGCATCTGGAAGTGATTTGAAACAGAAGTAGAGCTTGTAACAATGGAAAGAAGACCCAAAGCCACCCACCCTTTGCAGTGAGCTCATGAAGACCTAAGCAGAAATAACCAACATGGATAGGACAGCTCTACATATTAGATGATGGCACCAGCCACCCTTCATAAAAATTATCCCATACAGGCATGTGCCACCACTACACCAAGTGCCACCTTCACTTTTATCCCCACATCCTGCTCTCCATCTTTCTGTTAAAAGCACCTGGATGGCACCTCCTCAACATCTTCCAGCCAGAACCAAAAAGGAACATCTGAAGTGTTTCAAGCCAGCTTCTGATATCCTCATCTTCTCAGTCTTAGACTTTCTGGAAGATCCTTGTCCCCTAATCCTTGGAAGAACCCTATCTCTGCTGTCACAGACCTCAGCTTTGCGCTCCATAGGAATCTGCCTTGCCTTCACCAGGGAGTGGTTTTTGATCTCTTCATGCAACAGTTCCACTTGCCCATGGTTCTGTTTTTTTCTCACCACCTTTAAGTCTGGTTCTAGTTTTCACCCCCACAGGCCACTCTTCTTCCTGGATAGGAGGCCCCTGAGCACTAAAGGCCTTTTAGTCTGTTCATGCCTTCCAGGTAATGGAGTTGTTTACATTGCTTATACTTCATACCTTGATCCTGTAATTGGTTGGTAGGACGGAGAAATGTATGAGTGTTCCTTAGTTTTAATTAATTTAACACTTCAAGTCCTATTTCTAAACACCAGCTTCAATGACTATTGACTCACCTATTTTGACACCTTTTTAAAAGAAAATAAAAGTCACTCAGGTACACCAAAGAGGAAGACATGTTCCTTAGGCCACACTTTTAAAGCTTTGCAGACCTCAGAGGCAGATTCACAGCACAACCTCCTAGAAGAGAATGACATTGAGTCATTCAGCAACAAAGTCACAGCTGATCCATGGTATTTGCCAGCAAAGGAAATGGGTTGGCACGAATCTAGTCCCTTCCACTTCAGGCCAGCATGTCTTCTGGGCAGCTCCTGAATGGCTACAACCTTGAGTCCTGCCCTCTCTTGAATTGAACCATCTTGTTAGCAGGATGGTTCTGGTGGAGGTAGCCATTGGTATGAATGAGCTCTGAGAAAGCCGGCATCAGGAGCTAGAAACATACCTGCCTTTTTTGAAGCTAGTGAAACATTCTTGGTACTTAACTACCCTCCTGGCCTTGCTGTCCCCGTGCCCGTGGGTTGTCATTGTCAACACCTTCCCACTTGTGGGGAGTGGTAAGGGTGCAGTTGGCATCACCAACCAAAGATGCGCTTCCCTTTTGTCACGGGAACATTTCCTTCTCATAAATCTCCTCCACTATCTGTCTCTAACCTACAAATAGTATGCATTTCAAAGTCCTTAACAATAAAGTCGTTGGAATCCAGAGAGGTTTTATCCCCATTAAAAGAAAAAACAGTGCCATAAATGGTGGCTCACTTTAGGTTTAGTATTCGGACATGTTTAACTTGTAATCTGACTGAAATATTCTAATGTTGGGAAGGAACTACCATTTATAGCAGTGATGGAGAGAGGGAGGAAAAGATTTTGTAATCTCCAAATGACATTGCCAAGAAGTCTGATGTTGTAGCATGGCCCTCATTTTTCTTCCCCCACCTGCTGCCAGCCAACCAGAGGAAAGCTCTTCTAGTCCTTTGCCCCAGCTGGGAGCTCTGTAGCAGCAAAGGGGGAAACTGAGATGCGGAGGGAGGCTGTGGGAAATGAGGAAAATAGAAGCTATTGCAGAATTTCCTTGGGGACAGTATTAGACACAACTTCCCATCTTCCTTTTCTGCCCATTACTACCCCAGGCTGTGGATGGGAGTGTGAGGTGCCTAAGTTGTCTGTCCCCAAGGAAACTGCGCCTTCTGGGCTTTTGTGTGTGTGTGTCTGGAAGATGATCTTTGTGATAGAGATTGCCTGTACTTGAAAGATTTTGAGACTCAGCATCCTGTTCCCACTGTGCTGAAAACCTACTAGTCTGTACTTTTCTTAAGCCTTACGTGCATTAGGTGCTAACATTTTTCTAAAGCTGTATGACATGCCTAGCCTCACATCTCTGTAATTTTGATAGAACCTTTTTGTTACCTTTAGGAAACAGACTGGGTATAACAGGTGAATTAAACCTAACAATCATGGACTCAGACTCCTTGTCTGTCTGTTTGTGTGTTGTAGCATTTACAAAAGTTAATAAAGGTCGTTTATTCCATCATGCTATATGTTGTTAAGTGCCACTGAGTCAAGCACGACTCAGTGACCCTATGAATAAAAGCCCTGAACCCTGTTCTATGATTATTGTCATTTGTCTAAGTTCATAGTTTCCAAAAGCATGTTGTTTAGGAAGTGGGTGCCACTCCTGTTTCTAAGCCTGTCTTAATCTGGGAGCTCCACCAAACACTGTCCACCATGGGTTACCATTATGGTATTTGACACACCAGTGGCACAGCGTTCAGCATCACAACAACTCCGAAGTTACCTCAGTACAGCAAATTGACAGACCAATGCTGTACCCCTGAGAAGAATGTTCATTCCAAACACAGTTAACACCACAGCCCAAAGACCCAACAAATTTTTAAATACACAGGCCCTCCCAATCTGATTGGCTCTAAACAGGAAGCTTCCAGCCCATACCTCCTTGTTGGCCTAATCCAGTCAGCTCACACAGGGTTGCGAACTAAATAAAAACTATCAAACAGTCCACACCTGACTCAACTGAAAACAAGAAAAACCCACCTTCCAGAATCCAATGGGAGAATCAGGACAAGCCGCCAAAGCAGCTAATCTGAAGACTCCTCTTGGGGCTGCATTTACAGAGTAATACAAGTTACCATATTGGAAGTTCTGTTTACATCTAGGTGCTAAAGGGGTGTGCGTACATTTGTTTCATGGCTTTTTAGAAACATTTTTATATGGGTACCAAGCCTATGTTTACATCTTAACAGACACAGGAAAGGGGATATGCGCAATAGGTGTTAACTAAAGGGAAACAGATCAAGTAAATTTGTTTAGCCAGGTTAATGTGTGATTAAACATTAAGCTTAATGTACCTTTGTTCTTGGGAGTTACTTGGCTTTTAAAATGCTAATACTGTACCTGAATTTCAGAACCATCTCAGGAACAGGTTTGAGGCTTTGAACACTAATGAGCGAAGGCCAGATGAGTTGTGGGAGGATATCAAGGGTATGATCCAGGAAGAGTGCAAACGGTCATTGCAAAGACAGAGGAAGAAAAGACCAAAAT
>NW_006400100.1:180903-210149 GCF_000299155.1 Elephantulus edwardii | reverse complement strand
TACTTTGGACATGTTGTGAGGAGAGACCGGTCCTTAGAGAGGGACATGCTTAGGAGGGTGGAGGGACAGCGCAGTAGAGGAAGGCCCTCTATGAGGTGGATTGATTCAGTGACTTGGGTAATTGGGATGGGAGTGTCAGAGACAGTGCGATTGGCACAGGACAGAGCAGAGTTTAGGCCTGTTGTACATAGGGTTGCTATGAGTTGCAAGCAACTCGACGGCACATAACAACAATACTGTATGAGTTTTACTGGCAAGGTGAGTGAAACTCAGAAGTTTGGAGGTTTTTGCAAACTTGAACTAGCCAGGCTTCAGAAGCAGCTATTTCTGCCAGGCTCACAGGTAGCTGAAAGCTATGCATTAAACAGTGTACACTTTTATCAGTGGCCCTTGCAATGTTGAAATTCCTGATGCTTCCCCTCCACTTTTGCTTTTCCCTTGTGTCCGGAGATGAATGCTCCACTTGATCTTTCCAGAGGAATTGTGGCTGTAACATTTCCATTTTAAAACTAGGAATCATTTTGAGTAGAACACTGAGAATTTTACAACTTTTGCCTGCTAAAAGTAATGGTTCTCTCTCATACCACTCCATTTCCTGACGAGTGAAAAGCTTGGTGCTTACCTTCAAGGTGGCCTTGAAACAGATTTTTCAGTCAGTAGATGAGGTGCTGAGTTCGTCAGATTCGAGTTCTATAGAGAACCAAATTCAGTCCCCTGCTGTCAAGTCAGTTCTCGGAGACCCCATTTGATAAAGCCCATAGGGTTTCCAAGGCTGCAGCTACTTTTTCCTCATCTTCAGAATGGCTGGTGGGATTGGAGTCTCAGCTCTACCAACTAGGTTGCAGTCAGCCACAGGTAATGCTTCAGAGAGACCCCATCCAGGTGTCTGGAGCACCCATTATTTCTCCACCCAGAGAGCTATCTGCAGTGTGGGTACCGGTCTCCACACTGGCAGTGTTCTTCATCTGTAGTGGCTGCTATCATCAGCCCCAAGTCCTGCAGTCAATAATCTGCTTCCAAACTCTATGTGATCAGTGACTGTCCCAGGGCCACTTAAGCTTCAAGTCCTGAGTCCTCAGTCACAGCCTGTCTGTATCCTTACCTGGTGAACAGTGAGCATTTTGAGGCTGCTATAATACCACAGCATGACTTACTGTGTTGTCTGTAACAGGCCCCAGTGAGTCAGACTCTACAAGGGAATATGTCCTTCCCACGCAGGTTCTGGATCACCTAGTTCTCTCAAGCCACTGTCTGCTTGTTCTTCAGCATTCCTGAAGGATGCTATTAATGACATTCCCCCCCCCTTGGATGTGATTACAAAGTGATGCTATAAAATTTCAACCTCTAATAGAAAGCCATACACACTGCTAAAATCTTATAGCCCCTAGACACTCTTCAAACCTGAAACCAAACTTACTCCCAGAAATCACCTTTTAGCCAGTCAGTAGACAGTGAACAATAATACCTGTGAGGAATGTGCTCCCAAGAACAATGGACCATAGGAGACCAGAAGGGCAGCATTTTCCCTAAAACAAAGTTCAAACGAAGGGAAGGGGCAGGAAAGATGGATAAAGACAGTGATCCCACGGAGAAACTGGGAAGAGTCCTGTTCCTTTGAGGAGATTGTAACCAGTGTCATTTAAAAAATAAAAAGTGGATAAGAACTAAGGCATTCTATAAACCTTTCCCAAACCACAATAATCAATAAAGATAAAATACAAACTGGGAAGGGAAGGGAAGGGAAGTAGAGGAGGCCCTGGTGGTACAAAGGATTTGAGAGTTTGACTGCTGGCCTAAAGGCTGACAGTTTGAACCCACCCAGGGGCACACAGGAGGCATGATAATAAACTTGAGAAAGGTCACAGCTTGGAAAATCCTGTGTAGCAGGTCCATTCTGCACTTATGGGGTGCTATAGCAAATCATCAGAGACCACTGTGGTTCTCAGGGATTAGAAGTTAAGAAGGGTTCTGAATTTGTGTGTGTCCAACATTTAAAAATACCTTCATGGGAGAAAGAAGAAAACAAAAGTAGCCCATATGACCTTTCCAAATTGAAAACATTTAGATAAGAGTTTTAATTCAGGTAGGTTGGATTTCTGGAATATACTAGTTGCATCATTCTGTACACCTCAAGAATTATTCCAGAAGTTCAGATAGGATTTAGAAGAGGCAGGGACAACAGGGATAGCATTGCAGATGTCAGATGATTACTGGCTGAAAGTAAGGAATGCCAGAAGAATGTCCATTTGTGTTTTATTGACTATGCAAAGGCATTTGTGGATCATAAGAAGTTGTGGCTGACTTGAGAAGAATAGGAATCCCACAGCACTTAATTGTGCTCATGCAGAACCTATACATGGACCAGGAGGCGGGGAACACTGCATGATTTAAAACTGAGAAGGGAGTGTGCCACGGTTTTATTCTCTCTCCTACTTCATCTGTATGCTGAGAAAATTATTCAAGAAGCTGGACTCTATGAAGAGGAATGTGGCATCAGGATTGGAGGGAGATTCATCAATAACCTGTATTATGCAGATGACACAACCTTGCTTGCTCAAAGTGAGGAGGACTTGAAGCACCTGTTACAGAAGATAAAGGAATGCAGCCTTTAGTATGGATTGCATCTCAGTGTCAAGAAAACAAATTCTTATCAGGCAGCATCATGGTGGTTGGAGAGGAGACTGTAACTGTCAACAGCTTCATCTTGCTTGGATCCACAGTTAACACCTTTGGTATCTGCCTTCAGGAAATAAGGAAAACCATTGCATTGGGAAATCTGCAGTTAGGGACCTCTTCAAATTATTGAGGAGTAATGGTGTCAGTTTGAGGACTAAGGTGTATCTAATTCAGTCTTTCTGATTACTTGCTATGTATCTGAGAGCTGGATAATGAATTAGGATGAAAAAAGAATTGATGCCTTTGAACTGTGGTGTTGGAGAAGAACACTGAACATCCCAGGGACAGCCAGGAGAACAAACAGATATGTCTTGGAGATGGTGAAACTGGAGCACTCTTTGTAGGCTTCACCTCACATACTTTTGGCATGTTACTAGGAGGGGCTATTCCTTTGAGATAGTCACAAAAGGGTGGAGGGTCCGTGAATGAGAGGAAGACCCTCGGCCAGGTGGATTGATACAGTAACTACTGCAATGGGCTCTTGTGTATCAAGAAGTATAATGATGGTGCAGCATAGATTAGCGTTCAGATCTTTTTTTCATAGGGTTGCTATGAATTTTACTTGACAACAACATTTTGTTACTATTCTGAGGAAGTTCAAGTCACAAATCATGTTGGTCATCAAAATCACAAAATTGTGATTGGTAGAGCTACCCTGGCTATATCTGCAGTTTTCAGGAGTGCAAATGGGTCAAATATCTGAAAAGGCCTGGGGTAGAAGTCAGTGTTCCCCCCGCACTCAGAAGCTGTTATGGACTGCATTATGTCCCCAGAAATGGTTGACTTGGCTGGGCTGTGATTCTCAGAATTACGTGGTTATGTGCTGTCAATTCAAACCTCAGATCAAAACCATGAGCTTTTTTACTCCCCCCAGTAACTTGCTGTGCATCCAAAAGTTGGGCAGTGACTAAGGATGACAGAAGAAGAATCAATGTCTTTAAGTTGTAACATGCTTGGAAAAGTGGTGAATCAGTGAAGGAAAAAAAGTCCCTCAGTGAGGTGGACTGACACAACGAGTAACAATGGGCTCAACTATATCAGATGATGAGGACTGGGCAGGGTTCAAATCCATTGTCACTGGGCAGTACCAGATAATAATAACATGATATTAATGAGGTCAGATTAGAGGCAGTTATGTAATGATATAATCATCCCCATGTGGTTAACCAATCAGTTGTAAAAGGATTAGGGATACAACACCCTTAAGGGAGCTCTGGTGGCCTGATTAGGGAATTGAGCTGCCAACTCAACGGTGAGTGTTTCAAATCTACCAGTTGCTCCAATGGTTGATCTCCTCCCTTGCAAATTACAGCTTCTGAAAACCTGGATGGTCAACTATGAGTAAGTTCTTACTTAATAGAAATGAGTCAAGGAAACAGCCTTAATCAGGTCACAATCCTGATTGCATGAATAAGAAATTTCCCTGGGTGTGTCCTGAAATACCTTTTATCATACAAGGGATGAGAGAGAAGCAGTGGGGGTGAAAGAATGAAGGGGTACGTCTGTACCACTGAGAAAATGCTAGAAGCAGAGCTCATTCTGTGGACTCAGGTTGCTGCACTGGAAACTTCTAGAAGCTTCTCCTCCGCCCAGCACTCTGACTCTAGCTGTGAGAATAAATTTGTTAAAGCCACTCTCTTGTGGCATATCTGTTACAATTTTGCTAGAGAAATGAGGCAGATGTCTCCTCTGTAACTTGCCCCAAGAATGAAACACATTATCCTCTTGTCCTAAATCCTTATTTTGAAAATATATACCATTTTTCATTGTCCGCTAGAGACAATGCCTGTCATGGATTATTTCATAAGATCTTCAGAACCTTCCTAGAAGTGTGATGCTACTTTTTAAAATTTGAGATTAAGGAAGATATGATTCTACTATGTGAGGTGTGCACAAATTCTATGACAAAGGAAAATATGTTGAAAAAGAATCATATCTGAAGTGTTGGCTACAAGTGAATCTCTGACTTCAGTGTGGTCAGCGTAGGAGGCTTGGCTCAGAGCTAGGAATATTTCCCCAAACATTTAAAGTAGTGCCAGAGTGGCATCTACTTCCTAAATAAGATGTCTCTGGAAACTCTAATAACTTTGATAAATGTCGATAGTTGTAGAGGGGCTTCAAGCCTTTTGTTCATAGGATTGCTATGAGTTGTGCTCAGCTCGAAGGCAACTAACAACAACAACCATGGACTTAATCTGTTTTGTGTACAAATCTTCAGGCTGAAGAGTTAAAGACTTGAGTGCATAATGTTCCCAGGTACTCAGTGAAAGAAAGTGCAAGTCCAGGGAGCTCTGATGGCCTAATGGCAAGACCCTGCACTACAATCCCAGAGGAATGTGGTTCAAATCCACCAGATGCTCTGCTGGAGAAGGAGGGGGCAATCTCCTCCTGTACCAGTCAGATCTGATTTGATGGTACACGTAAAAATAATATAATAAAAAATTAATAAAAAGAAAGTGTAAGTCCTCTGGAACAACTAATTTTAAACATAGCCATCAGTGAATTTCTACCAGTTTCAAGGAATGATGGACAAAGGAAGAGAGTATGAGCAAGACCAACCAAAGAGCTGACTGCATTCAAGAGCAGGTCTTTTACACTGTGTAGAGACAAGAGGCTGAAAGTAGGAGGAATAAAATTATCTTAAGATTTGTAGACTATAAGAAACCCAAATAAGACAGATAAACATTAAAAAATATCATTTAAATAAAACCCTGAAGAATGAATTAAATAGGTTTCTCACAGCTGAAAATAAATTGAGAAATCAAAGAAGTTACACAAAATGTAAGGCAGAAACAGATTATGAAAGGTTAAATTAGTGGATTTTAGGATAAGATGGGTCAATTTACATCTAACTGGAATCCCATGTGATAATTGGTAAACCAAAGCAAACCTGTTGTGTACCTTCAAGTCAGAACTGACACAAAGCTGATCCTCCAGCAGGTTTTTAGACAGTGTGAGAAGATTATTTCCTGCGGAGCAGCTGGTGGATTTGAACTGCATTCATTTGGGATTGCAGCAGGGCTCCTTACCACCAGGCCATCAAAGCTTCCTAAAGCAAACCTACAATTCTGACTCACAGCAACCTAAAGCATAGTCCTAAATTCTGACTCACAGTGACCCTGAAGGGCAGAGAATTGCTTCACAGGGTTTCTGAGATTGTACTCTTTACAGATGTAAACTGCCTCATTCCCCAACGATCAGGAGTTGTGTTAGTGTGGGGTCAGTGCCTTAGTTTGTCCTCCTCACTTGGCTAAAAAATTAAGTCAGGAGAAACTAGAGAAGGGAACTGTGCTCAAGCTATCAAGGTATTTCAGTGGCCTTTGGGAGAGCCAGCTTTACTGCACAGTGTGAGAGCATTTTAGAATGGCCATTGCTGGTATTTGCTCAGAAAAATCCCAAGACTTTCTTAAAGTGCTGGGCTGAAAGTGTAGGCCAAGGCATTGTTGGAGCGTGGAGCTGAGAGAAGTGAAGGAAAAAAAGTAAAGATAGATTTATCAAGATAGGTATATCCCTGGAAAGGAAGTAATGGAGAGGCTGGGTGCCACTGAGGTGAGGTCATAGTTATGATTTATTTCCTCACCTAGGTTTTCAGTGAGTGAGGTTGTGTCATCCGCTTAACACAGGCTACTGTCTTCCTTCTATATTAATGCCATATTTTTCATAGAGTTAAGTATCTTGAATGATTTTCAGCATACCAATTTAATAGGTATGGAGACAGGATACACCCCTGATGCATGTTTCCTGATTTTAAACCTTGCAGTGTTCCTTTGCTCTGTTTGGAGAACTGCTTCTTGGTCTAGGTATAAGTTTTATGTAAGCACTTCCCATTCTTCCCAATGTTAGCCATAGTTTGTGTCCACACCTTGCCTCCTGAAAGTGAGGAAGACTTAAAATGCTTGTTGTAGAAGATCAAAGACTATAGTCTTCAATATGGATTGCTTCTCAACATCAAGAAGACAAAATTTCTCACTTATAAATAACTTGGACTTATAAATAACATCATGATGAAAAAAAGATTGGAATTGTCAACAATTTCATCTATTTGAATCCATAGTCAATACCCTTGGTACCAGCAGTCAGGAAACATAAGGTACTTGGAAAATCTGCTGTCAGAGACCTCTCCATATTACTAAGGAGCAGTGATGTCGATTTGAAGAATATGATACACCTGATTTAGGCCATACTATTTTCTTTTCTTTCTTTCTTTTTTTTTTAGGCCACACTATTTTCAGTCAGTTGCTTGGCATCTGAGAGTTGGACAATTAATAAGCATGACAAAAGAATAATTGATGCTTTTAAGTTGTGATGTTAGAAAAAAGGATTGAGTATCCCACGGACTGCCAAAAAAGCAAATATACTTATCAGGGGAAAGTGCAGCCAGAATGCTTTTTTGAAGAAAGGATGGTGAAGCTTCATCTCAAATAATTTGAGCATGTTGCTAGAAGAGGTTATTCCTCTGGAAGGGACATCGTATTTGGATAGATGGAGTGTAAGCAAAGAACCCCAATAAAATTGACACTCTGACTGCAGCAATGGGCTTAAGCATGTCAGAGATGATGAGGATGACTCAGAATAGGACAGGGTTCAGATCTGTTTGTAGGGTCACTATGAGTCATACTCGAATTCATTCCACTTAACAATAACATCTGGGCTTGCTTTGGGGTTGGAGGCCGTGCTAATGAGAGTTCAAAGTTTAGTGAGTGGTTCTTATTTTGGTTCACTGTTCTGACATCACTCATGTTCCTAAAATAGTAATTCCATATACATCAGAAAGTTGATGTGTTTGAACCTCCACTGCTGGATTATCAGGTTTATCCACTGCAATACCAGGGCTCCTTAGTGACACCATTTGAAAAGATCTTAATACATGTTTGGAAATATGCACTGTTGAATTAATCTTGACCCTATGTGGCCTCATGTATGTAGTCAAATTACTCTATAGTGACCTTTCAGAAGCAGACTGCCTGGCCTTTCTTCAGAAGTCCTTCTGGTTGAGTTTGAGCTAGTAACTTTTGGTTGGCAGCCCAGTATTTAATCTTTTGAACCAGCTAGGAATCCTGATGGGAGCTTTGTGGCATAGTGGCAAGAAGTTACACTGCAATCACGAAGGCACACAGTTCAAATCCACCAGCTGCTCAGTGGGAAAATGATGGGCAATCTTCTGTGTGATTAATTTTCTGTGAAAACCCGCCAAAGGGTCAACTATGGGTCAGTTCCAGTTCAACGGTACACAAAAACAACAAGGATCCTGTAGTACTGTGCAGTGAAACAATAGAAGCTAATCAAAGGATCCTTAACAAGTTCAACATTAATGGTCACCCCTGGAGGGGAGGCAGCATTGAGGCTTTGAAGATATTATTATTCCTTTTCTTAAACAACACTAAGTGGATACAAAGATTTTTTTCTTTACACAATCGCTCATATACACTTTTGGGATACATAATAGCCACTATTTTCAAACTGGCCGGTAATGGAACTGGCTAGTAGCCGTCATAGTTAAATCTCTTCTTCAGCTCAAGGAAAGTGGCCGGAAATGCTCCTGGCCCATCTCAGCTGAGCTTCCGGCGCGGAGAGTTTCCTCAACGTCACTGAGCGTGCGACCCCTAGCGGCACGGCACCCTGGGGCTCCACCATCCGCTACCCAGCAGGCGGGACTTCCGGGGGCGGGACTTCTGGCGAGTGACTGACGGGCGCAGCATCAGCAGCAGCGGCGGCGGCAGAGCCTGAGGCGACAGCATCTGCGGCGGCGGTGACTGTGGCTGTGGCCTGCGGTCCCACGGAGGCAGGCGGCAGGCCGAGTGCCGGCCCGACAGCGGGCCACGCTGGCGGCAGCGATGGCGGCGCTGATGGAGATACAGATGGACGAAGGCGGCGGCGTAGTGGTGTACCAGGATGACTATTGCTCGGGCTCGGTGATGTCGGAGCGCGTGTCGGGCCTGGCGGGTTCCATCTACCGCGAGTTCGAGCGCCTTATCCATTGCTACGATGAGGAGGTGGTCAAGGAGCTGATGCCGCTCGTGGTGAACGTGCTGGAGAACCTAGACTCGGTGCTCAGCGAGAACCAGGAGCACGAGGTGGAGTTGGAGCTGCTGCGCGAGGACAACGAGCAGCTGCTCACCCAGTACGAGCGTGAGAAGGCGCTGCGCAAGCAGGCCGAGGAGGTGCGTGGGGCGCGCGCTGAACCCCGCCCGAGACACCCCGCTCCACCCCGCCCTGGAACACCGCCCCGGTTCCCGCCTCTGACCCCGCCCTGACCCCTCCCCGCCGGCCCCCCCAACCACATTAGCTCCCCAGCGCCCCCGCCTGGCGGGCGTAGCCTGGCCTTCACCCTCCCTGTGGCCTCCCCACCCAGTTACCAGACCCCTGTCCCCAGTGGCTACTCTCACTTGGTCCCCTGCACTCCTCCACTCCGCGTGCCCATTTCAACCCTTTACCCAGTGCCCTGCCTGCTAGCCCGACCCACTTATCCTCCCATCTCCACCCCATCCCTAGATGTCCGACCATTGACCACAGACTAGAGTCCCCGCCTTCCCATCGCCTCCTAGAACCCCACCTTGCCCCACTTTCCCCCCCTTGCTCCTTCTTGCTGCACCTGCCTGTACCGTTATCTAATCCTTTACGTTTTCCTATTCAGCTTCTAAGTCTTCCCTGATCCCCGTCTCCACCCCCTTGTGCTCCTAAACCCATCTAGCCTCCAGACTCCCATTAAAGTACCCTGTGAGGGCCCTCAGCTTCCCCAGCCCTCCACCCAAACCCTGCTTGCCTACCCCTGGTTGCTTCATCCCTTCTGCCCTCTCAATCCAGCTCAGTCCTCAGGCTCCCATGCAATCCAGAATTGTTCTCTACTTCTTCATCTTATTCTGGTCCCTACTCTGGTCCAGAGATTCCATCTCCATCCCCAGTCACTCCACCCTCCAGCTCCTCTCTGCCCCATCAGAGTCGCTTCCCAGCCCCACCCGTCCTTGCCCAGACTCCAAGACCCCCGTGCCCCCTGACCGGTCAATAGTCTCTCGGTGCCCCGTGGGACTAGAACTCCCTCTTCTGGTCTGGTATTCTCCCTATCTGTAGTCTCCAGCCTGGAGTCCTGACCACATCTTGATTGGTGCAGCTTTGGCTAGCCCTGATCCTGGAGCACAGTAGTCTTCTCCTCTTCTGTCCACTTCTCCTTACAGTCCCCAGTGCAATGCTGTGTGTGTGTATGTGTGTGTGTCTTTTACCAAGCAGATTTCTTAGACCTACATTCCAGAGTCGGCTCACGGTGACTTTCTAGGGGGCTGCAATGAGAAGTGAGTGAGCTGTGAGTGTTAGACCTTGTCCACAATCTCTTACTTTGTTGGGGCATGCAGGAACTAAAGGATTGGTAGAAACGAACACTGCAGTTGGACAACCCTGAACAACATAGGTTCCTGGAGGTGACTTCTTTGCCCTCTGATTCCCTTTGTCAGTTAGATGATGTGGCTTACGTGGAAAGTCTTCTCTGGCTTTGAAGGAATTTGGTCGCATTTTAGGCTATTTCTCTCCATCATCTGGGAATGACTTGCTTGCAAGCCAGTTAGATGGAGGCTCTTTGTTGGTAATATGCTCTAACTTCATTTACCATCAGCACATCCAGCAACAACTACAACTGGGCCCTCGAGCCTTGTCCTTTGCAGAAAACAGAAACTGAGGGAAGGAGATTTGAGTGATGTAGGTTCTCAGCTTTCCCTTGCCATGGATTCTTCCAGTGACACGGACTGTGTCATCAGCTCTGCTTTTTTGTTTTCCATCAGCTCCATGCATGAGCAGCTCCTGGGCTCTGTGGGTCCTAAAATGCTGCTGTTATATGAGGTAGACAGTGATCTGATTTACAAACAGAAAGGGGATTATTTTAACACATTCAGCCTCTTTTCAAGTTATTTGATTCACTCGAATACTGAGAGAGAATATTGTTCTGATGTTTTGGTATATGCTCTCATTTGGCTTAAATTCTTTTTATAAAAATGAACAGTGTGTCCCATCCTACATTCCTGCCAAGGGTAGTTTGTTTGACTTTGAGGGTTCCTACAACTGTCAGGAGACTATTTCCTACTCATTGGATCCCCTGATCCATTGCAAAAGGATCCCTGGTTAAATGCTGTGCTTCTAACTGAAAGGCCAGCAATTTGAAGCCAGCAGCCACTCCCCAGGAACAAGATGGTCAGGCTCCTCAGAAAGAGTCACCACCTCAGAAATCCAACAGAGCGTCACTGCTAGTCTGAATCAAAGTGAACAGTAAATGTAGATCCCCAAAGTGGATATAATGCTCTCAACTTTTGGGAGTGTATACAGAATTCTAGCTCAGAGAAACTGCATGCATTTTTTGAGGAAGACACTGAGCTCTGGAGTAGAGGAACCCACCAAGGTCACGGCCCAGGAGTAGCTGGACCATGATGCTATATAAGCCCTGGGTTAGGGTTTAAAGTGTCACCTGGGGCCTGAAGCTAGGACTCTGCCCTCCACCCCTAGACTGTACTGCTGGCTCCTAATCCTAGTGTTTGGACCACCTTGGACCCATGTAGAGATAGTAGTGAGTGGGAAAGAACCAGAAGGAGAAAAATAAATGGATAGTTAAGGCTGGGACTCAACACTCCCAGCTGTGCATAGAGAGAGTCTTCCACACCCCAGGCTCCCACCCCCTTCTCTGGGCCCCTTGTTCTCAGAAGACACAACCTCCCAGGCTGACCCACCAGCACCCAGCTGTTCACAGTAGGAACCTTGAAGCAAGCTCACTGGTAGCCTGCATCCTGGCCCCAAGGGATGAAGGATGCTGACAGAACATCCTTAGAAAGACCTCAAATGACAGTGCAACTAAGGAAGGGGGAAAGACTTCCACATCCTGTCCATTGATTAGTGCAGGTGGAGCCATGTTCTTAGTGTGGCGGAAGGAGGCTGCTGTGGTCGGCTTACACAAGGGTGAGTGCACATGCCCTGGTGGAACTGTGATTAAAACACTCAGTTTCTGATGGAAAGGTCATCCCTTCAAACCTACCATCCCTTCCATTGGAGGTAAGATTAGGTAAAGATTTACAGATTCAGAAATCTTATGGGCCAGCTCTACTTTGTCCCACAGGATGGTCACATGTTGTAATAGACCCTCTAGTTGATAGATTTGGTTTTGGTTAAGAACTCTAGTGGCACAGTGGTTAAACACTTGAGCTATTTACTAGGAGGACAGTCATTTGAACCCACCAGTGCCTCATGGGAGAGAGCTGAGGGAATCGGTGTCCTTATAGATTCACAGCCTTAGGAAACCCCCTTGGGCAGTGGCACTGTGTCCTGCAGTCACTGAGCTGGTATCAACTCAGCAGCAGTGGCCTTGGCTTTTGACTCTGCTCCCCTACATGAAGAAAGGGAGCCCTGATGACCCTGTGGGTTAAGTGCTTACCTGCTAAACAAAAGCTCAGTGTTTTAAACTCAATCAGCAGGAGAAAAACGGGGCAGTCTGCTTCCATAAAGATGTACAACCCTGGAAACCCTCTGGGGCAGTTCTGCTTTACCCCTCAGAGTAGTTCTGAGTGGAAATCAACTCAGGGGCAGTGGGTGGGTAGGTGGACATCTGAAGATATTGAAGCTGGGATGCAGGCGTGTCTGCAGTACAAACTGCCCCTGCTTCAAAAGGCTTCATCAGAGGGTAATGTGAGCCGCCTGCAGCATCCCAGCCAAAGCTCTGAGCAGAACAAACGTCCTCTCCCCTCCTCCTCTCCCCTTAGCACCAGAGGACCAAATCTGTCAGAACTCCCTGTGGCTGGTTGGCTGGGTTGATATGTATGGAACTGACAGGGGACAAGGAGAGGGCCCAGGCCCCCAGTCTTTGAGTGGCAGATTGGGCATCAGCCCAGTCCCCTCGAGCTGCTCAGCCTCTTGATAGCAAGTTGGGTGCCGGGGGACAAAACACTCACTGTCATCCCTGATGACTGGACAGTCAGTGGAGCCCCGGCTTCTTGTTTCACTTCATTCCTTCCTCCTCTCCTCTCCAATCTTCTGGGTTTTATCTTTTGACAAATGCTGCCCTTAAGATCCTGTGTGGTTGAGTCTCTAAGTGCTGCGAATCTCCCTGGTATTATAGTTTACCTTATAGATCTGTTTTTGGGCTGCAAGCTGCATCATAAGGATGATTTCAGCTCCAGGTTCAAAGAGCAGCCATGGGCTTGGGGATCCTATCAGTCTCCAGCAGACCAGTAAGCCTGGCCATTGCTGTGATGTTGAGGTTTGTTCTACATTCATCTCCCACCTTATCTCAGTCAACAGTGATAGGTGGGCACCATCTAGTTCTTCTGTTCATCTTCATTTGCTTAAATCTTAATGGCCTCATGTGACCAGGGCTGCCATTCTAGGCAATGCAGCATCAGACAGACTAGCTCTGTGGTGTTCAACAGAGCTGCAGGCTCATGTTTCTAGTTTGCTTACCTTTAAGCAAGAGATGCTCAGTAGCTGTTATTGTTTTTACTGAACGTGTTTTAGAGAGAGAGGCGATCTTAAAGCAGCAAAGGTCTGGATAAGGTGACTGGACAAATGTAAAGAAAAAGAATTATTACAATCTTACTTTTAAAAAAATAACACAAAACAACACACCATAATTTGAGTGAACATTTACAGAGCGGATTGGTTTAACAGTTCATGCACATTTTCATTCATGATGCAGAACCTCATAATGTGGAGTACTCTTCTCAGTTCTCCTGTGTGTTTCTCATTTTCATCCCTCCTTTCCTTTCCTTTCTTGCCTCTTGAGTTTTCTCCTTGAACCATTGTTTCCCCTTTGATCTCGCATGGTGGATTGCTGTAAGTGTTATTGATCATTTCATAAGCCTGACTTCTGTTTGCTTGGGAGTTGAGCCACAGGGGTGAGTTCAGCTCCAGGGATGGAAGGGCAGAAAGAAAGTGTGAGATGAAAAAGTGAGTACCAGTTGTTTGGGAACCAGAGCAGGGGTGATGAAACTCCCAGGAGGCTGAGAATTGGTGTGATGTGGAAAGCGTGGTGCACAAAACAGTCTGACGTTGAAGACATAGGATTACATATTTACTCTGGATTTTGTTGATTTTATATATTTGGTTATAGCTGTATCAAGCTGTTACTGATACATGTATTTAAAGGGTGCCATTTGATAAACTTTGACAATGTATGTCAGATAAAAGCCGTCACCCGAAGCGGGACACATCCATCACCCCAAAAGCTTCTTCATGCTCCCACTTCATCATCCACTGTACCCTGCTTTCCTCCCAGGTTACCACTGATCAGTTTTTGCCAATTTGAATCTTCTAGAATTTTATGTTAATGCAATTAAAAAATATTGTACCCTCCTTTCTTTTTTGTCTGGCTTCATAAAGCATAATGGATTTGGGTTTTTTAATGATTATGTTTAGTAGCTCCAACCTCTGCCTTCCCAAGCCTCTGGCAACCACTAATCTCCTTTGTATCTCAAATGCATTTACCTGTTCCAGATAGTGCACTAAATAGGGTTATGCAATATCTGGTCTTTTGTCTGTGACTTATTTTACTCAAAGAACTTCTGGTGGTGCAGTATACAATATGTCAGGCTGCTAACTGAAAAGTTAGCAGTTCAAACCCACTGGACACCTAGATGGAGAAACATTGGCATTCTCCTCCTGTAAAGATTTACAGCCTTGGAAATCCCACAAATGGTTGCCATGAATCCGATTCAGTGTGAGGGCAGTGCGATAATTAGTTACTCAAAGGCGTCCTGATGGCACAGTGGTTTAAACACTGTTAACTGACAGGCAGCTGGTTTGGATCCACCAGCCACTCTTAGGGAGAAATATGGCCAGTTTTCCTTCATCAAGGTTTATAGCCTCGGAAAACTGTTGAGGAGCCTTCCCTCCAAATCTCCTTTCTGGGAGAGAGATCCGTACCTTTGGGAATGTAACTTTCTAATAAATCTGGCATTACTATTTACCTGCCAAAAAAAGAAACCTGTTGGGAGGGTCACCAGGAGTCAGAATCAACTCAGGGTCTATGGGTTTGGTTTTACTCAATGTCACGTTTTTGAGGCTGATCCATGTCAAAGATGTGTCAGACTCCGTTTCTCTCCCTTCCTGACTCCATGGTATGAATCCCATACTCCATGGTATGAATAGATCGCATCATATGTGCATACTCACTGGTTGTTATCACTCTGTGATTACCACCTGGGTGTGACGATTCTGAGATTCACCCTAGTGGCTTGGGTGCCAGTCGCACATTGCTTGCTGCTTAGCTGTGTCCACCTGTGAAGGAGCTCAGCCCACCCAGCTGCCGATAGAGCTGGTAGCCCTACCAATAGGAATTCTTGATGCATTTGTCACTTCAGTCAATCAAGTGGTCCCACTGCTCAGCCTGTTAATAGCCTGCTGTGAGCTAACATGTGCATGATCACCCAGACGATTATGTTATTAAGGAGGTCTTTGTAGTTGGGTGTCATTGAGTCAACCCCAATTTCCAGCACCTCACATACAAAGAAGGAAACACTGTCCAGCCTGTCCTCACAATCTCTACTGCCCACCTTGATCCTTTTGTTGCAGCCACTGTTTTCTGGGGGTGGGGGGGGAAGTCTTCCTTTCACTGAACCTCTACTTTACCAACATGATGTCCTTTTCTAAGAATCTGCCCCTCCTGATAACCTGTCCAAATTATGGGAGATGAAGTCTCACCATTCTGGCTTTAAAGAAGCATTATAGCTAAACTTCTAAGAGAGATTTATTTGTTCTTTCGACAGTCCATATTTTTCAATGGCAGTTCTTATTCAGTGGTTCCTAACAACAATTACAAGGCAATAGAAAATACCATGGCTTGGATTAATTAAGCCCACCTTAGTCTTTAATTGCCATCTTCACTCTTAAGCATTTTAGAGAGGTCTTTTGTAGCAGGTGGAAGCCATTTACAGCTGACACTAGTAAATATCCCTCGTTGTTGTTGTTGTTGTTGTTGTTGTTAGGTGCCAGCGAATCCGGTACAATTCATAGCAACCCAGTGAACAACACAGCTGAACCCTGTTTTATCCTGCACCATCCTCACAATCTCTGACACTTGGCGCAAGCAAGATTGTGTCATCCACATACTGAAGGATCTTCCTCCAGTTCTGAAATTTTGAGGACAGCTACCTGGCCTACTGACTGGAAGAGATCTTTGTTTGTTCACATTCCTAAGAAAGATGATCCAACAGAATGTGGAAGTTATCAAACAGTAGCTCTGGTGGCCTAGTGGCAAGACACTGTGCAGCAATCCTGAAGGCACATGGTTTGAGGCCACCAGCTGCTCCATGGGAGAAGGATGGGCAGTCTCTTCCTGTGCTATTTTTTTTTCTTTCTTTTCGGGTACCATCAAATCAGATCTGACTGGCACAGGAGGAGATTGCCCTTCCTTCTCCAGCAGAACATCTGGTGGATTTGAAGCTCGTGTCTTTGGGATTGCAGTGGGGCTTCTTTGCCACTATGCCACCAGAGCTCCCTCCTCCTATGCTATTAACTGCCTCTGAAAACCCGCCAGAGGGTCAGCTATGGGTCGGTTCCGACTCAAAGGTACACAACAACAACATCATTAATATCATATGCAAGCAAAATACTGCTGAAGATCATAAAAAAAATCCCCCAACAAACAAAAACACTAGAACAGTACATAGATAGAGAACATTCAAGCAGGTTTTAGAAGAGGCTGTGACACTAGGGATATAATTGCTTTTGTCAGATGGATCTTACCTGAAAGCAAAGACTATCAGAAGAAATATCTATTTGTGCTTTATTGACTATGCAAAGACATTTGACTGTGTGAATCATAACAAATAATGGCTAATAATGAGAAGTATGGAAATTCCATACCACTTGATTGTGCTCATGCAAAACCTATTCCTAGTCCAAGAAATTATTGTGCAAATAGAGCAAGGGAACACTTCATGGTTTAAAATTAAGAAAGAGTGTGTCAGGATTGTATTCTTTCTCCAGTGTCCCTCTGTCTGTATTAAGAAAGTACCCTCACCATCCAGGGCTGTAAAGTCTGATCCAAGGAGATGAAATACTTGAGAAGGCACTGAGCCCCTATCAGGAGGGTCATCACCACCAGTCCCTGTGATAGGGGAGAGTGGAGGAATGTCCAGTTAAATGTGGTAGTGTCCCTGCCCTCCATCTGGTGGTCTGCTGAGATGGACATCAGGACAGTTACATTTCTGCAGCCCAGATTCTGAGTGTCTTAGTCACCCAGAACTGCTGTGTCAGAGATACCACAAGCAGAAGTTTATTCTCTCCCAGTTTAGGAGCATAGAAGTCCAAATCGAGGGTGCTGGCTCTAGGAGAAGGCGTCCCTCTGTCAGCTCTATCATTCATACTCTAATCATAGGAAATTCTCCTTACATGGACCCCAAGTTCCAGGGATTCACTGTGCTCCCAGCTCATCTTTCTTGGTGGCAAGGGGTCCCCTCTGATCTCACTTGATTTAACCCATTTTAAATCTCAAAAGACGCTGATTCAAAATACATCCTAATCTTGTAGATTATTTCTTACAACACATGACATCATAAAATGAAAGATCATGACATAGTATTGGAAATCAGGGCCCAACCAAGTTAACAGATACTGGGGTGGGGGACATACAATTCAATCTATGACACACAACAGTATTGTCTTTACTCTCTAGTTCTGCTATGAAAAATGCCCCAACTAGATGTTAAAATAGAAAGTTATTCTTTTATGTTTAGGAGTCTAGATGTCCAAATTCAGAGTACCAGCTCTAGACGGCTTTCTATTTCAATTCTGGAGGAAGGTCCAGGTCTTCAGCATCTGTAGGTCTGGAATTCTTAGAGGTCCCCCTGTGCCTTCTCCTGTGTCTAGGAGCTTCCCAGAACAGGGACCAGGGTCCAAAGGATGCACTCCACTCCTGGTAATTCTTTCTTTCTTTTTCTTTTTTAATACTAGTTTACAAAATTTGGATACATTGTTTTCAAGAACAGATTCTTCCAATTTCACTCACCCCCCTACCTATCAAATTGTACAACTCCATGACTAATCCCTCCTCCCCCTGCACATCCTCATCCCTCAGCTTCCATCCTCCCTTACCCCCTTTGGATCCTTATACTCATTCTTCAAAAATGGTCTGTCAATTATTTCTTGGTAGTTCTGAGGCACCTCCCTTCTGCTTGCTTCCCTGGCTTTCTATGGCAATTAAAAGATAGTACAGGCCACACCCTAGGGAATTCTCCTTTACATCAGGTCCTGGTTGTTATGGGATTAAGGAGTGTTAGATTCCCGCTTTAATCCTTTTACAGCTATTTGATTTAGCGGATCATGAGCTTTATTACATAGCTTCCATGTTATGTTATATCATTACTTTTAAGCACTTTCACGCTCTTACTCATTGTCATTGAGGCAAAGCTGACATAGCTGAACCTCCTGTGAGTTTTTGGAAGCCATGTATATCACTGCAGGAGACTGCCCATCTTTCTCCTGCCACGCCACTGGTTGATTTGAACCTCCCAAGAGTTGTGGTCTTTGGTTTAGTATCAACTCCCTATGGACCATGGTTCCATATACTATCAGGAATCATGCACGCTTTGATGGGGCAAGGGAGACAATTCAATCCAGGACAATTATCCTGTGTTACAGTTTCCCAAAGCAGCTTCCTCCCCCAGCTTCCTTTACCTTCTGTGAAATTTGATTGTTACTCCTTTGATCTCTCTGCTTCCACTACCCTTTTCTCTAGCAACCTTCTTATTCTTGCTCCTTTCCTGTCCAGACATCCAGATCAACTCAAAATCCATTCAAGTGTTTAGAATTTGTGATTTCTTGAGGGTAAGGACCCATTTCCTTTGCTGAGTAGCAATCACCACTATGTATCTTTTTTCCTTTTTCCAAAGCAGAAGCAGCTAGAAAGCAGAAGCTGATAGAAAGTAGAGAAAGTCAGGCCATTGATCAAGGATTCTTTAGAAAACACAATTTTACTTGAGAACAACTTTTCCCAGGCAAGTTTTTCACAGGATGGGGCATTGAAAGGAGGACTCTAGTTCTCTCCTCATTTTTCTTTGATCCCTTGATATCAGCCATACCATGGCCATGGACTGTTAATTAAAAGGTCAGCTGTTCAAACCCACCAGCCTTTCCTGAAGAGATAGGTGATGAGACAGTTCACTTCTGTAAAGATTTGCAGCCCATGGAAATGCTATGGGCAAGTTTGCTGTGTCCTCCTATAGGGACCCTGTGAGTCTTAATTAATCAGCTAGATGCCAGGATGGTAGGTGGGCAACTTGTTCTATGCAATTTGGTGTGTACTGTACTTGCCAGTTCTTCACCCTTGCCCACATCCTTTCTTCCATGCATTAAATAGTATACTCGAGGATGATATAAAGAGTCCTGGTAGCCCAGTGGTCAAGGTCTTCTGCTGCTAACCAAAAGGTCGGTGATCCAAACCTACCAGTCATTTTATAGCAGAAAGAAGTGATAGCATTCTCCTGTGAAGATTACAGCCTTGGAAATGCTCTGGGGCCATTCTCCATCATGCAGGGTATGGACAGCAGTGAGACTTGTGGGGAAAATGAGCTCTCCAGGTATAGCCTTTAAGCACTAGGCTACTAACCCATCCATTGGTTCTTAATGGGAGTGGCTTTGCAGTGTGTGTGTGTGTGTTGGTGACACTGATTCTTTGTGTGTTTTATTTAGCAGTTGAGCTGTATATAAAGAAATACATATTTTTATTTGTTTCTTTTTTGTACCGTTGAGTCAGAGCCCACCCGTAGCTGACCCTTCAGTAGATATACAGAGGCAGTAAATTGCACAGGAGGAGATCACTCATCTGTCTTTCATGGAACAGCTTGTGGATACCAACTGCTGCCAGAGCCTACCATTTAGAAATAGGAGCTCTGGTGGCCTAGTGGCAAGAAGCTGCACTGCAATCCTGAAGGTATGTGAATTGAGGCCATTAGCAGAAGGATGGACAGTCTTCTCCCATGCAATTAACTGCCTCTGAAAACCCACCAGGGGATCAGCTATGGGTTGATTCCAACTCTACAGTACACAACAACAGATTAGAAACAGATTTATTTTTATCTGTTTTATTTTTCTGTTTCCTCAATTCTTGACTATTGGAAAGAAACCAATACATTATTGGGTTGAGTGTTGGGGGGCTCTGAATCCAGTCATGCCCTGGATTTTCATGCACAGACTCTAGGTTTGTCATTGATTCTCAGACTGAGCTGTGGCCACGTCTCAGATGTACCTGACACTTGCCCATGGACACACTTCGTTATTGTGCTTTGCAGATACTAGCATTTTTTTGCAGATTAAAGAGTTGTGGAGCAAGTCTTTGGGCACTATTTTTCCAACAGTATGTGCTCCTTCTTCATGCCTCTGGGTCACATTTTGGTCCTTCATGCAACATTATCATGATACCATTGCACACATACTATGGTTGTAGACAGTTTGAATCCACCAGCCACTCAGGCAGAGAAAGGTGGGCCTCTCCTGTAAAGATTTACAGTCTCTGAAACCCAGTGGAGGGTCACAATGAACTGACTTGATAGCAATGAGTTTGGGGTTTTCTTTTCTTTATTACTTACTTATACTCCCTCCTCGCTACCACTGCCCTGAGTCAACTCTGACCCAAAATGTCCTTGTAGGACTGAACAGAACTGCCTTCTGAGCGGTGTAGCTCCAGTGGAGCAGCTGGTAGAACTCAAATACCAACCTTTCAGTTAAGAGCCCAACATTATTTCCTCTCAATAAGGTTTGCTATTGCTGTTGTTAAAATGATACCATAAATATCAGGTAAGACTTGCTATGATCTCAGCTCAGCATGATAACTTTTGCACCAAGTGGTCCAAAATAGTAGAGGACCCATCTTCACATAAAATCTGCAAATACACCTGCTTTCTACCAGTTAGATTTGTAATTTGGATTTCTGGCATTACTTTAGGTCCCTGGCATCAGAATTGTACATCTTCATGCATTGCAGTTTCAGTGGTTGCTGTTGGAAGTGTAACTTTTGTCGTTACTGCCATGATTGGCTTTTATGAATGCTGGAAGTTAGAATTATCTAGTTTCCACCTGGAAGTAACTCCAAACACCATACTGGCCAGAATGAAGTAGAAATGGAAGCACAGAGAGCCACTGCCTCACAATAGGCTTTATTAAACCTAGCTGTTCTCTATCCTGTGGACTTTTTTTACCCTTGAGTGTTTTTATGTAAAAATAAACTTTGGCTTTTATTGTTTTTCTGTTTTTACTTTTTTAAAAAACTATGATTTTCAAGATGCTGCACTGCAATCCCAGAGGTACGCGGTTCAAACCCACCAGATGCTCTGCTGGAGAAGGAGGGGGCAATCTCCTCCTGTACCAGTCAGATCTGATTTGACAGTACATGTAAAAATAATACCATAAAAACAAAAAACCCAACAAACTATGATTTTTAACAAAAGTTTACAAAAAGTTGGATTTTCATTCATTCATTCTTACACATTTTCCTCCCTAGGCCCCCAGCTCACTTTTCTTTTAAACAATATTCATTTATTGTTGTACTTTTTCCTCCCTCCCCCCACCCAGTCCACTTTGCTATGCACCTATTATTCCGACTGTTGGCATATAGATAATGCTTAATTATGTATTTAAACAGTTCTTTGCTTAATCTATTGCAATGCAGTGTTCATTATTTATCCCCTTTTCTCTCAGTTTCCCCCTAACCTCTATGTCAGTCCTGTTTTATATCAGTGGTGTTATGCAATATTTGTCCTTTTGTGGCTGAGCTATTTCACTCAACATAATGTCCTCTAGGGTCCCTCATGTTGTGTAATATTATGAGTTTCTTATTTTTCAGTGCTGCGTAGTATTCCATTGTGTGAATATACCACAGTTTTTCATTTGTTGATGGGTACTTGAGTTGTTTCCATTTCTTTGCTATTGTGAATAGTGCAGCAATAAATATGGGTGTGCATACATACATATGTTTGGGTGGATTCCTAGCAGTGGAATTGCTGGGTCAAATGGTATTTCTATTTTCAAATTTCTGAGAAAGCACTAGACTGCCTTCCATAGTTACTGTACCATTTTATATTCCCACCAGCAGTGAATAAGAGTTCTCATAAAAAGAAAAATTAAAAAAAAGTTCTCATCTTTTCACAACCTCACCAGCATTTGTTTTATGCCACCCTATTACACTTTGCTATTGTTGCTGGGGAAATTTTGGCTTTTAAAAGAAAAACAAGAGCCCAATGTGTGTGACACCAGGGCTCCCTTAGTAGATTAAAGTGTGAACTTGACCTTTATACACACTGGCAGCCAAAGAAATCCATGTGATTGGATTTATTGCAATATCCACTGCAGTGAGGAACCTGCAGTTGAGGACTCTCCAAGGTCTGCCTACACAGAACATCTCTACCCAACCCCATGTGCACTGTCTCCTGGAGCTTTGGGGAGCGTTCACAGCTCCAGAGGTACCACCCAATGTCCTAGCCACCACACCTGCTCGCACCTGTGTTTGGATCTAGGCCTACATGCTTGCAGAAGATGGGGAGTGTAAAACTCTAAGGTTTCACCACCTAATTCAGGACCCTGAAACCCTGTTAAGTAGATGAGGCTGATGGGAAGGGGCAGGGTGCTTAGTGTTGAGGACCAAAACGTCTTTTAAAAATTTGGTTCAAATCCATCAACTGTTTCTCTGGATAAAGATGGACCTTCTCTTCCTGATAAATTTATAACCTCAAGAGCCCAGTGAAAGATCCCCATGGACTGGAATGGACTTGACAGCAGTGGGGTTTTGATTTGTTCTCTTTCATAAGGGAGGAGGTGAATTGGTCAAATGGTGCCAAAAACCAACATCACAGATGCCATCAGTTTTTGTTTCTTGCAATACATCAGCCTGAGCATCTATCCAGAACCCTTAAAGGACAGGGGAGATGGAAGAATTGGATTTATATGGGAATATCTGTGGCCATCAAAAATACCCCTGGATGCTGGAAAGTACCAAAACATGAATGCTGCCATTACGCCAATGTGCTGAGCTGGTCAGCTCTTTGCATGCTGGGACTCGGGGACCCAGATACGTGGTTGGTTGGGTTCTAGATTCAACCTAGAAAGGTTTTTTTCTGGCATGCAAAAAGGGAGGATCAATCTCATTCATGAAGCACCTAGGACAAAGCAGACTCCAGGTCCACTTTACAGGGTTCATTCGACCCTCAATGAGATGAAGTGACACAGCGCCTACAACAGTGGGTTCAAGGGCAGCAGTGACTGTGAGGAAGGTGCAGGTGGGCAGGGTTTTGTTCTTCTGTACCTGGGTACTAGGAGTTAGAACCTACTCGATGGTGCCTAACCACAATAAACTTAGAGAGTGGTTTCACTGTGTAGCTTGGAAATTCACCAGAAGACAGATTCTCAACACTGAAGTACAGTACATTTTGAAAGAACACTTCGTCAGTGAGGTTGGAGAGAGGTAGGTTCTTAAAAGTGCTTTAAAAAGGGAATTGTGTACTATTTAGGAGTGAGAACTGGACATTTTGTACCTACATATTTAGAATGAGAACACCAAATGTGTTGCCCTTGGTTGTAAATTTGTTCATCCTTACTCTCTGGGCAGCTTAGAAGATTCATTGATTTGCCCTGTCTTAAGGGTCTGAGGGCTGTTTTGTGCCATTCTTATTTTTTATTGTGATGAAAGCGGACACAACACAACATTTGACTGTTCAAGTTTCTGCATGTGCAGCTCAGCAAATTGGATTGCATTCTTTATGTGGTGCAATTGTTCTCAACCACCTTTTCTGAATCACTCCACCCTCTTGAACACGAATTGACTGAACACTCGATAAACAACCACCAATCCTCCCTTCCCTAGTAGCCACCAATAAGCTAGGCTTTCTGTGTATTTTTAAATTTTTTTTAAAAAAACTATCTATTTTTTTTTTGTGTGTATGTACTGTCAAATCACATCTGACTGGTCCAGGAGGAGATTTCCCCTCCTCCAGCAAAGCACTGGTGGATTTGAACCACATACCTCTGGGATTGTAGTGCAGCTTCTTGCCACTAGGCCACCAGAGCTCCCTTAGGCTTTCTGTGTATTTGCTTATTTCAAATAAGTGTGACCACATGATATTTGTCCTTTTGAATGGACACATTTCACTCCTTGTGATGTTTTGGGTTTGTCAGTGTGCTGGCATGTCAGAACTTTGCTCCTCTTTATGGCTGAGCAGTATTCCATTGTGTGAATGGATGGACCACATTGCATTGAACTCTCCTCTGTTAACATTCTGTTGGCTCCACACTTTGGCTATTGTGAGAAGTGCCATCAGCCATGTGCCATTCTAAGGAGATGGTGATCATTTCAAGTATGGGCAGACCTCCCCTGATCAAGTCTTACTTTATTGCAGTTCAAGGGTACTACTTTTTAATTTATTTATTTATTCATCTGTCATAAATTAGAGGTTTGAGATAACCAGCCAAGCCCATCAGTGCCTTTTTTCTAGTAATACATCCTGACTATATCTTGGTCATTCTCCCCATATTTCATACTTGGCTCACTGAGATGGATTGACACAGTGGCTGTAACCATGGGATCAAGCACAAGCAGAGGTGGTGAGGATGGTGCAGGATTAGGCAGGGGGTTTGTTGTTGGACATGGGGATGCTGTGAATCAGGGTTGACTCAATGGCACCAAAGATAACCTTGCACACTATAGATGCCAGTACAGTGTAAACATATTTTTAATGCACCAGGAAGCAAGCAAACAAAAATGTGTGGTTTTGTTTTAAATTGTAGCCATATTTATTGGACAATGAAAAGAATGACCAATCAGAAATTGATAGTCTTGGAATTGTGATCTTGGTGAAGAATATTGAATATACAGACATATCATGAGACAGTCAAAAGTATGAACAAATATCTTCGAAGGAAGTTTAACCTTGGTAGAAGTGCAGCCAGAGTGTTCCCTGGAAGCAAAGATGGCAAGACTTTGTCACACATACTTTGAGCATATTACCAGGAGGGATCAGTCCATGGAGAATGCAAGATAGAGGAATGAGAGGAGCTCTGGTAGCCTAGTGGCAAGAAGCTGCACTGCAATCCCAGAGGTGTGTGGTTTGAATCCACCAGATGCTCTGTTGGAGAAGGAGGGATAGTCTCCTCCTGTACCAGTCAGATCTAATTTGACGGTACAAACACTCAAAATAAGAAAATAAAATTAAAAAATAAAAAAAAACAGAGGAAAAGAGAAAAGGGCAGCTCTGGTGGCCTCGTGGCAAGAAGCTGTGCTGCAATCCTGATGGCACACAGTTCGAGGCCACCAGCTGCTCCACAGGAGGAAGATGGACAGTCTTCTCCTGTGCAACCAACTGCCTCAGAAAACACGCTGGAGGGTCAGCTAAGGGTTGGTTCTGACTCTGTAGCACAGCATCAGCAAGGGAAAATGCTTGGAAAAATAGAGGATCAGTGAAAGAGAGGAAGATACTCAATGAGGTGGGTTGACATGCTGACTGTAACGATGAGCTAAACCCAGAAGGGTTAGACAGGACTTTGTTATTTTGTACATGGGGTTGCAGTGTCAGAGCTAACTGGGAGACACCTAACAAGGCTGTATTGTGCTGGTCTGGAACTGAACCTGCATTATCTTCAAGGTCAACTTGTATAATACTGGGTGGAGACTGCACACTCACCTCGCTTGCTAGCTTGCATCTTTTGTTATTGTTAACTAAAATGGCCTTACCTGAACTGTGTGGATCACCACAAATTGTGGCTAACCTTGAGGATAATGGGAATCCCAGAACACTTGATTGTGCTCATGTGAAACCAGGAATCCGTCTTCAGAATAGAGCAAGGAAACATTGCATGGTTCAAAATCAAGAAAGAAGTGCATCAGGGATGTGTTCTGTTTCCATACCTTTTAAATCTATATCCAGGACAGATCATTTAGGAGACTGGGCTTTATGAGGAGGAATGTGGCATGAGAATTGGAGGAAGACTCATCAACAACCTATGTTATGCAGATGACACAGCCTTGCTTCCTGAAACTGAGGAGGACCTGAAGCACTTGCTGAAGGTCAAGGACTGTAGTCTTCAATAGAAAGCTCAACATCAAGAAAATAAAGATTCTCACCACTGGATCAGTTGGCAGCACCATAATAGATGAAGAAGAGATTGAGGTTGTTATCTATTACAGCTTGCTCAGCTCCACAATCAACACTCTTGGCACCAGCAGTCAGAAAATCAAAGATGAATTGCATTGAGAAAATCTGCTGTTAGGGACCTCTCCAGAGTAATGAGAAGCAACAATGTCAATCTAGAGACTAAGGTGTGCTTCATCCTGGCCATGGTCTTCGCAATTACTTGCTATGCATCAGAGAGCCGGACAGTCACTAAGGATGACAGAAGAAGAATCGATGCCTTAGAGTTGTGATGGAGAAGAGTCTTGAATATACCATAGACTACCAAGAAAATAAATAGATCTGTCTTGGAGAGGATGAAGCAAAATTTCTCCTTGGAGCCTATGATTTTGAAGATCCATCTCACATATTTTAGGCACATGGCCAGGAGGGACCAGTCCTTGAAGAAGGACAACATACTTGGAAGGTGGAGGGACAATGCAGGAGAGGAAGACCCCAGATGAGAATGCATTGGTAGAGTAACTGGGGCAATGGGGTTGGTGAGTTGGAGTCAGTGAGGCTGGCTCAGGATAGGGCAGGCATCAGAGCTGTTGTATATAGGGTCGCTGTGAGTTGCAGACAGCTCAAGAGCACATAACAACAACTTGGAATTTTGAAATACTTTCTTCAAGAGCAGGAGAAAGATTTGTTTCCACCCTGGACAACTCTGTTGGTCTGTGGTAGCTTGTCCATTTGCTCAGAGCCTGTGAGGGTCCTTTCTAGTCAGCTCTGACTGCTGAATTGCTAGCTTTCCCCAAATGCCTAATGGGGCTAGCAAGAGTCTCCCTTTACCCAGGCTTCTCGAGGCCAAACCAGTGGAGAGGGAGGCCAGGCCTGTTCCTTTGGAGTCTGCAAGGTCGTGCCTGCATTTCTTGCACTTTCAGTGTCTCTGGAATGAGGCTGGCAGGGGGCGTTCACTTATATTCAGATGCTCCCTGCTTCTCAGGTCCCGTCCTGGGTGCTGTTCTTTTAGCACCACATTGCCAACTTTGCATCTTGGAAGGAGCCCTAGTAATGCAGTGGTTAAACACTTGACTGCTAACCAAGAAGTGAGCCGTTTGAACCTACCAGACACTCCTTAAAAGAAAGATGAGGCCGTCTGCTCGCCCAAAAGTGTACAGCCTTGGAAAGCCTACAGGGCAGTTTGACTCTGTAGGGTCTCTGTAAGTCAGAATCCATTCAGTGCTGGAGGCTGGCTGGGTTGTGTCTTTGAAGGAGCTCCGACAGCAGGGTAATGAAGCACTTAGCTGTTAACTGAAAGACGGATTCGCTAACTGCTCCACAGGAGAAATACATGGTTGTTTGCTCCTGTGCTCAGCATTGGATCCACTCAGTGTCAGTGGATGGTTTTGTTTACCTTCTCTCTCTGTGCGCGTGCACGTGTGTGTGTGTGTGTGTGTGTGTGTGTGTGTTTGATAAGCTCTAGTGCCATGGTGGTTAAAATTCTAGGCTGCTAATAATAAGAGTTCATGTTCTAACCCAGTAGCCACTTTACAAAATAAAAATATATCTGCTCTCATAAATATCAGGACTGTAGAGACCCTCTGGGACAGTTCTGCCTTGTCCTATGGAGTCACAGTCACTGTTAGCTGGAATTAGCAGCAGTGAGTCTGGGTTGGTAGAATTATTCCATGACGGTGCCCTGGTAGCTGGTTAAGCACTCAGTAACTAACAGAAGTCCAGTGATTCAAACCTGCCAATACCCCATAGGGAGCTCCAGTGGCCTAGTGGTAAGAAACTGCGCTGCAATCCACTGTATGTGGTTCAAATCCACCACTGCTCCATGGAAAAAGGATGAGCCATCTCTTCCCGTGTGATTAATTGCCTCTGAAAACCCACTGGTGGGTCAGCTATGGGTCATTTCTAACTTGACGGCACACAAGAACAACAAACAACCCCCTCAGATGAAAGCTAAGGTGATTTGCTCCCGTAAAGATTTGTTGTGGGCTGTTGAGCCGATCCTGACTCGTGGCAGTCTATGAAGCGCAGAGCTGAACCTTGTCTTATCCTGTGCCATCCTCCTCCTCTCTGATACACGTGTGCACATTGTTGTCATCACTGTGTCAGTCCATCTTGTTGAGACTCTTTCTCTCTCACCCTCCACTTTTTCAAGCATGCCCTTTTCCTAGGACTGACTGCACAAAGACTCCAGCTCTGGAAACCCTTTGCGACAGTTCTGTCCTGTCCTGTGGGGCTACTGTGTGTCAGAATGGTCTCAATGGCGGTGGGATTTTTATGTCTTTGGCTTTGAGGACAGCTGTGGGCTTCTAGCTCCTGTCTCCCCTGGGTTATTGCCTCCCCAGTTTTTCCATCTGGAGACCTATCTACTAGCTTAGCAAAGGGCTCCTGCCAGTGCCTCCTTGGCTCCTCTGCTTGCCCCGTGGGCATGCAGGCTGCTGTGGCAGGACAAAGCTGTTGGTTACTGGTGGAAATTTCATTTACTCCTCTCAGGACAGACTTAAAGGAAGTAAATCTTAAGAGTGTGATCTCTCATACATAATCATCAGTTTGCAAATCACTCTGCTGTCTCCCCAGCACTCCTCACTGACACAAAGCAGATATGCCAGTGGGAAAAGTTCTGGAGAGATCCTCTGAGGACCACAGAGCCTAAGTCCTTGTGAACCTCCACAGAACTGTGGTGGGCATCGTGTCCTCATCTATGCGTGAACCTCTGAGGTGCTACATAGAGGCAGGCAGTGATGGGTTTACGTCCTCTAAAGTCAGCCCCTCCTCACTGAGTCCTGGTTCAGCTCTCTTCACACTCTCACAATGCTCCTTTTCTGAATCTCATGCCCACCTTAAGCACCTTCACATAGGAAACAGGAACCAGGACCATTTCCTCAGAAACCTGTAACAGGTGATAAAAAAAAATAATAATAAATACAGTGACAACAGTCTGGAACAAGAGGTGCATTGCAAAATGGACTGGAGGAGGGAAGATGTACAACAATGAATGATAAAAGTAGATATTGGTGAAATGGAGATGCATTGGCATGGAACATTTTGAATCAGACAATCATATGATCTACTATGCTGGAGATGAAAAGGTGAGAAAAAATGAGGTTGCTTTCTTTTTTTTAGGTTGCTTTCATAGTTAAAAAGTAATTTTTACATTCATCCTGAAATACAGTGTTGTGTGACAGAATACATACAAGGAATTCCAGTGACTATCATTCATTTGAATAGATACACCAAAAAACAGAGCCAAAAAAGGAGGAAATAGAAGATTCCTATCAACTTTTGCAGCCAGAAATCGATCAGACATGCAATTAAGATGCTTTAATAATAATGAGTGACTGGAATGCAAAAGTTGAGAACAAGGAAAAAGGATCAGTAGTTGGAAAACATGGAGTTGGTGACAGAAAGGAGGCTGGAAATAGAATGATAGAACTCTGCATAATCAATGATTTCTTCATTACAAATACCTTTTTTTATTTTTTAATTTTTTTAATTTAT
>NW_006400100.1:148574-180323 GCF_000299155.1 Elephantulus edwardii | reverse complement strand
CTCTCTGGGGTATATTCCCAGTAATGGGATTGCTGGGTCAAATGGTATCTCTATTTGCAATATTTTGAAAAAGCGCCACACTGCCTTCCACAGTGGTTGCACCATCTTACATTCCCACCAACAGTGAATAAGAGTTCTAGTTTCTCCACATTTTTTTTGAAAATTATTTTGTGCTCGTACTGTCAAATCAGATCTGACTGGTACAGGAGGAGATTGTCCTCCTGAACAGAGCATCTGGTGGAATCAAACTGCACAACTTTGAGTGCCTTGCAGCTTCTTGCCACTAGGCCACCAGATCTCTGCAGATACCTTTTTAAGAAACAAACACAGGGAGCTCTGGTGGCCTAGTGGCTAGAAGCTGCACTGCAATCCCAGAAGTACTCAGAATCCACCAGATTCTCCGCTGGAGAAGGAGGGGCAATATCCTCCTGTACCAGTAAGATTCGATTTGATAGTACACAGACACAAACAGACACACACACACACACAATTTAAAGAAACACATGCACACCTATGTTTATCGGAGTTCACAGTAGCAAAGAGTTGGAAACAACCCAAGTGCCCATCAACAAATGAATGGATAGAGAAGCTGTGGTATATTCACACAATGGAATCCTATACTGCATTGAAAAACAAGGAACTCATGAAATATTATACAAAATGGGTAACCCTGGAGGACATTAAGCTGAGTGGAATTTTTCAGTCACAAAAAGACAAATACAGCTAATGCCACTTTTATAAAACAGGACTGACATGGGAGTTGGGGGAAACTAAGAAAAGGGGATAAATAATGTACACAGCAATGAAACAGATGAGGGAGAGAACTTTATAAAAGCAATATATGATTAGATATTATTAGTGTGACAAGAGTCCAGAATAAGAGCTGCATAGTAAAGTGATCTGATGCAGAGGGATGAGAGGCTGTGTAACAACAAAAGAACTATTTTCCAAAGAAAAAAGCTATCTGCAGGGAGGAGGAGCAGGGAGGAAAATGTGCAACAATGAAGGATTGGAAATCCAAGTTCTTTATAAACTTGCATTAAAATCTCAAAAGAAAAAAACCACAGAAACACAAACATGGATTTCACCTGATGGTATGCACAGGAATCTGATTGATTAAATCTATGGAAAGAATTGCTGGAGAAGTTCAATATCAGCTGTGAAAACTAGACCAAATGCTGACTATGGAACAGACCATCACCCTACTCATATACAAATTCAAACTAAAAAGATAAAGAGGGTTAAATCAAATCCACAGGAACCAAAATTTGACCTTGAGTCTATTCCACCTGAATTTCAAACCCATCTCAGGAACAGGTTTGAGTCCTTGAACAATAAAGAGTGAAGACCAAAAAAAAAAAAAGAGTGAAGACCAGATAAGCTGTGGGAGGAGAGTATCATCGTGGAAGAATGCAAAAGGTCATTACAAAGACAGAGGAGGAAGAAAAGACCAAGATGGATGTTAGACAAGACTTTAAATATTGCACTAGAGCACCAAGAAGCCAAAGCAAAAGGAAGAAATCAGGACGTTAAGGAGCTGAACAGAAGATTTCAAAGTACAGCACCAAAATACAAAGTATTATAATGAAATGTGCAAAGAGCTAGAGTCAGAAAATGAAAAGGGCTGAATTCACTTGGCATTTCTTAAGCTGAAGAAACTGAAGAACAAACTCAAACCTCGAGTTGCAATACTTAAGAATGCTTTGGGCAGAGTATTAAATAACCCAGGAAACATTAAAAGAAGATGGAAGGAGTATACAGATTTACTGTATAAAAAGGAATTGGATGACACAGAAGAATTTCATGAAACAAGAACTTTCAAGAGCTTTGTGGTGATGAAGGAAGAAGTTCAAGCTGCTATGAAAGAATCTGCAAAAAACAAGGCCCTAGGAATTGACCACATACATACCCATTTGTACATTTCAACAAACAGACACTGCCTTGGTCACGCTAACCAAGTTGTGCTAAGAAATCTGGAGGACAGTCACTTGGCCAACTGACTGGAAGAGATCTATATTTGTCCCCATTCCAAAAAAAGATGACTCAACAAGAGTGCAGAAATTATTGAACAATATCATTAATATCACATGCAAGCAAGATTCTGCTGAAAATTACCTAAAAACGATTGGAACTGCCAGATGTGCAGGCTGGGTTTAGAAGAGGCCATAGTACTAGGGATATTATAGCAATTGTTAGATATATCTTGGCTGAAAGCAGAGTGGACTAGAGGCATGCCTATCTGTGTTTCATTGACTACTCAAAGGCATTTGGCCGTGTGGGTCGCAACAAACTGTGACTAATTCTGAGAAAAATGGAATCCCAGAGCACTTGATTATGCTTATGTGAAACCTATACTTGGACCAGGAGGCAGTTGTTAAGAACAGAACAAGGATCTACTGCATGGTTCAAAATTGGGAAGGGTATATGCCAGGGATGCACCCTATCTCCATACCTTTTCAATCTGTATGCAGAACAGATCATCCAGGAGGCTGGTCACTATGAGGAGGAATATGGCATCAGGATTGGAGGAAGAGTCAACAATCTGCGTTATGCAGATGACACAATCTTGCTTGCCGAAACTGAGGAGGACTTGAAGCATTTGTTGCAGAAAGTCAAGGACTGCAGCCTTCAGAATAGATTGAAGCTCAACATCAAGAAGAAAAAAGATTATCACCACTGGGCCAATTGGCAGCATCATGATAGATGATGAAGAGATTGAGATTGTTAAAAACTTCAGTTGGCTTGGCTCCACATTCAACACTCTTAGTAACAGCAGCAAATCAAAAGATTAACTGCATTGGGAAAATCTGCTGTGAGGGACCTCGCCAGAGTATTGAAGAGCAAGAAGTCAGTCTGGAGACTAGGGTGTGCCTGATTCAGGACATAATCTTTGCAATTACTTGCTATGCATCAGAGAGCTGGACAGTGACTAGGGATGATAGAAGGAGAATTGATGCATCTGAGCTGTGGTGCTGGAGAACAGTATTGAATATACCACAAACTGCTAGGAGAACGAACAGTTTGTTCTGGGGAGGGTGAAACCAGGCTACTCCTTAGAGAAACTTCATCTGACATACTTTGGGCATGTTGCAAGTAGGACATTTTGTCCTTGGAGAAGGACAGCATGCTTGGAAGGGTGGAGGGACAGCACAAGAGAGGAAGACCCTCAATGAGATGGATTGATTTCAGTGACTGGGACAAAGAGGGTAGGTGTGTTGGAGACAATGAAATTGGCTCAGGATAGAGCAGGGTTCAGAGCTGTTTTACATAGGGTCGCTGACTCACAAGTGACTCGACGACACTTAACAATAACAACAACATATATTAATAAATGCAGGAGTGATTGGGAAAGAGTCTCAAGGTCACTGGTGGGCCAAACAACCAGAAGCACCAAGAAGATGCTTGGGACATACATCAGACATGGGCATACCTTGTGCAACACAGGTTGAAAGCATTTCACAATCCTGTGTCAAGCAAGTCTCTTGATGCTACTTTCCCATCAGCATGTGTTCACTTTGGGTTTCTATGTCCCATTTTGGTCATTCTCATGATGTTTCAAGTAGTGTCATCAGTTTAGTGTGTGCTTAATAAGCCCCAAATCAACGTGGTGCTGTTGCTTCGATTCTGAGTTATAGTGCCCCTCCACTGGGTTCCAAGGCTGTGAGTCTTTACTGGAGGAGGGAGGAGACTGCCCTTCTCCCCCCACAAGAAGTCGCTGGTGGATTTGGCCTTTTGAGACTAGCTCAATGTATAACTCACTGCATCACCAGAAGTGGTAGAATAAGTTTACTATTGTAGAAACACATTCCAATTTAAATGAGAAGATAAAGCAGATTATGAAAGACATTACATCTTTCAGAGGGGTCACACATCTACCCTACATATCTACCCAACATGCACACATGTACACACACTCACATGTACACATACATAGACACATGCACCCTCACACCTACATAAGTACACACACATGCACATATGTATACTCAGAGACATATACATATTAAAGCACAGATAACGCACACATACTAAACAGGATATGTTTACATGATGGCTGCAACAATGAACTCAAACACGGAAGCTGTTGTAAGGATGGTGCAGGACCAGGCGGGATTTTGTTCTGTTGTTCAGAGGGTCTCCAGGAGTCAGAACAGATTGGCCAGCACCTAACAACAAAAGCGCACAGAGAAATCAGGAAGAAGACTTTAGCAGACTCTGATTTGAAAATAGGGTCATCCCCTTCCCTAACATTGTCTTCTGTTTTTTCTGCAACAGCATATTCCTTGTATCAGTGATGGAGTAGGACCTTAAGTCTTGGACTGCTAACTGAAGGGTCAGCTCTTCCATCCCACCAGCCACTCTGCTGTGGGAGCAGGAGGCAGTCTGCTCCTGTAAAGATACAGAGCCTGGGAAACCCAGTGCAGGGTCACCAGGGCTTGGAATTGATTCCACAGCAGATAGCAGAGAGAGAGAGAGAGAGAGAGTGTCTGTCTGTCTGTTTAGCTGCTCTAGGGGGTGAGGAAAGCATTTCGTGTTTGTGTTCCTGCATCCCTGCAATGCATGTGCATCACCTTTCCTTCACCTGCATCAGGCGATGGGGTTCCTGTGTGCTGTGTCACACCTCCTCCTCCCAGGCTCCCTTCCCGCCTCCCATTCTACTCAGAATGACTCATTCTCGGGCAAAGGCCCTGGTGGCTGCCAAACACAAAGACCTTCTAGAAGCCGCTGTCAGCTGTGTCTCTGGGGATGTGGGGCTGAGTGGGGGCAGGGTGGAGTTATTCTAGGAAGCTCAGCCTTGGCCACCACAGCCATCCCTTTCACAGATCCCATGTGAATCAGTGGTCAGCTCCATCTTTCTTCCCAAACACCTCAAGCCCATTTTTATCTTTAAGGGCCCAGCTGGTGTTTATGCTCCCTACACATGTATGTAGTGTCTAGATTTTTAAATTGGGTTCTTAGTCTCCTAGTCGGCAAAACGCAAGTGTCAGCAGCTCCCCCTTAGGCCCTTCGCGGGGGAATTAGTGGCTCTTACTCCCTAGACTTTCAGGTGTGTTTCTTTTTTTGCTTCCTTATCACCTCCTTTGGGTTTTGCTCCATAGGGGTTTAAGTGGCTGGTTTTTCTACGGTAGATCTCTAAGCCTTTCTTCTAAGGAAGCTTTGCGTGGGTTTGAACCACTAACCTTTCAGTCAGCAAGTTAATTGTGCCATTCCTAGATCTAGACCTATCCTCCCTTTTAAAAATCATTATTATGATTTGAGTAAAAGTTTACATAGCAAATTAGTTTTCTATTCCACTTACACATACTATGTTTCATGACATTGAAATTCCCACAATGGAACAGCACTCTTCCCACTTTATACTTATGTTTCTCATTTCTATTTCTCCTTTTTTAAGTCACTTCATGCCTCTGAGCCTGGGAAAATGCTGCCTCTTTTGATCTTTTGAGGATAATTGTTCTAAGATATGTGTTCCTCCCAGTTATTACTGAAAAAATCTACTAAAAATCTAAAAATCTGCTGCTATTGAGTTAGTTCTAACTCATAGCAACTCACTGCCATCAAGTTTCTGAGACTGTAAATATTTAAAGGAGGAGATTGCCCAGTTTTCTCCCGTGTAATGATTGATTGGTGGTTTTCAAATACCAACCTTTTAGTTATGACACCTCTCTATTGTTTGACTAAAAGTTGAGTGATGGAGATTATTTCAGCTCCAGGCTTGAAGAGTGTGTAAGGGCCTTTGTCTCAAGGTCTCCCAGTCTCTATTGTTGCAGTAAGTCTGGGCTTATTTAAAAAATTATTTTTAGTTTTGTTCCACATTTTTCTTCTTTTCTGTGCAGGATCTTCTACTGTGATCCCTTTCAGCATAAGGGGCAGTGATCGCTGGGCACCATCTAGTCCTTCTGTTCTCAGAACATGGAGACTGAGCTCATATTGTTTTTTGAGTCCTCGAACTTTGATTTTCTTCATTCTGCTCTGTTACCCTCCTTTTTTTAAGGAATAAGTGGAATCCTTTGTGTTGCTGGTTATTCCAGTGTTGATGGAATCCTCGACTGAGTACAATTGGCAGACAAAGCCAAGAATAGACATTGCTTGGATGAGAAGTTTAGTGCTGAGAGGGGTGCTGTTTCTCTACTGCAAGCAGAACTAGCTACATGGTGTATGTGACCCTCTGCAAAATGAAATTGTTCAGAAAAAAGGAGCTCTAGTGGGGCAGCGTAGCACTGGTGGCTTCGCGGTAAGGAATTGTGCTGCCAATGCAAAAGTTTGCAGTTAATCCAACAGCTGCTCCACTGGCAGTCAACCTCTGAAAACTTTCCGGAGGGTTGGTTATGCTTCGGCTCCAACTCGACCACACACGGAAGAAACAGTGGTGCAGTAGCTAAATGCTGCTCTACAAGTGAAAAATGCAGCAGTCTGCTTCCACTGCCCTCGAATCAGTTCCAACTCACAGTTACCCTCCATTGGGGTTCTGACATTGTTAATCTTTCCAGGAGCAGACGTCCCATCTTTCTGCTGTGGTACAGCTGCTGACCGATTACTTAACCAACTATCCCACAAGTTTTCCTTCCGTAAAACTTTCATTGTCATTATGTGCATCCACAAGTCATAGTGACCGTATGGACAGCAGAGCTGAACCTCGCCCTGTCCTGTGCCATCCTTGCCACCTCTTGGAAATCCTGTGGAGGTGTTCTTCCCTGTCATAGAGAGGCACTGTTAGAATTCATTCTACAGCAGTGGGGGTGGGGGTTTTGCTTAGAAATTATTAACAATTTTAAGAGTCACAGTGGGATGTTCAGCCCAGCATCCTTCTGAGGATGACCATGTAGGTTTTATAACACGAAACAGTCCCAATCAGAAACTATAGCTGCCTGGCCCCTTAATACCTGTTTCTCGTAAGATACTTGGATAAGGAAAAACCTCAGTGTCCAGGAGTGCTACCTGATTGGAAGGTTCTTGGAATGCTGTGTGGAAAGTCTCCATCTGTTATCTGTGTGAGGTTTAGTTGAAGAGAGTGTATATGAGCTTTCCAGAACTGCTGCAAAAAGACCCCCCCACAGGGCGGTTATGAGAACAGAAATGCTTTCTCTCACATTTGTAGAGGGTGGGAATCTGTAGGTAGGAATCTGCAGAGCCAAACTCCCTTGGGAGTATAGTTTGAAGACATTCACCTTCTGTAGTCACAGACATTCCTGGCTTGTAAGCTACAGCCCTCATTGTCTCTACCTTTGTTATCTCATGATTGCTCTCTTTTCTGTGTGTCTCTCTGACTCTTCTCTTTTTGAGGCAACTGAGCAGATGAGATTAGGGGCCCCATGTGATCACATGTTAACTAATAGGGTCATATTCATGGACAAGGTCATGCTCATGCAGGTTATCTATCCATAGCAGTGTGAAAGGTAGTGTGATGTGGTGGGATCCAGGATGGGAAGGCCTACTTGCAGACTGAGGATCCCAGGACAGGCCTGGAACATGCTCCACTCAGTGGATGTACAGCCAGCTCACCTGTTCTTTCTCTTCCTCTCACATGCAGAAGTTCATCGAGTTTGAAGATGCATTGGAACAAGAGAAAAAGGAACTTCAGGTCCAGGTGGAGCACTACGAGATCCAGACCCGCCAGCTGGAGCTGAAGGCCAGGAACTATGCGGACCAGAGTGAGTAGCAGCTGAGGGCACAATGCTGGCCTCTGCATGTCTCTTTGTTCTGCCCCGATCCAGATGGGAAGGACTCTGAAATCCTTTGTGTTTGCTTTTTTCGTTATTGTGATCTGAGTGGAAGTTTACAGATTTAGTTTTCTGTTCAACCATTCAGATATATTTTGTTGTATAGCATTAATTATAGTACCCACAATATAACTGCACTCTTCCCACTTCTTCCCTGTGTTTCCTATTCCATTCATCCTTCTGTCTCCTCACTTTCTGCCTTCTGAGATCTCTCCTTGGGCAAATGCTGCCTTTCTGATTTTGTATGGTTAATTATTCTAAGGAAGGTATTCCTCCCTGGTATTATTGTTCACATTATGTTGTTGTTGTTGTTGTTATGTACTGTTGCATTGGAACTGACTCATAACTGACCCTCCAGGTTTTCAGAGGCTGTAAATCACATGGGAGGAGATTGCTCAACTTTTTCTGATAGAGTAGCTGGTGGATCTGAACCTCAAGCTTTGGGTTGGTAGTGTAACTCCTTACCTTTAAGCACCAAAGCTCCCTAGTTCACCTTACAGGCCTGTCATTTAAAAGTTGAGCCATGGGGGATGAGTCCATTTCTAGACTAGAAGGGTAACTAAGGCTTATAGTATCAAGGGCATAGAAAGTCTTTCATAGGAAGAACAAAGAAGAAACCCACTGATGTTCTAACTACATTTCCATGTGTTGTCTTATTTCACAGATCTGAATATACCTAGAATCTACCTCAGCCCCTTTGTGGACATAAATAAGACCCTTCTGATCGTACAGCACTGTAGCCTAGCTGGGAAAAGACAAACCTGTGGCCATTTGTGATCTTTAGAGCAAAGTGCCCTGTTTCCCACATAGGGATCTTTGTCCTGTGATACTATCAAGAGCAGTATCTTGATCTGGAAGCTGGGTTCCTGAGTGAACTGCCCCTGTGAACCAGTTCCCAGAACAGGTCCAGGGCTGACAAGTGTCCCCTCCCTTCCAAAGAGAGTGAAGAAGAAGGGTTTTTATTATTTCTCTTTATCACAACTATTCATCTGCTCAGTAAATAATCAAAGGAAGCGCTGGTGGCCTAGTGGGCCAAGAGTTGCACTGCCTACACAGAAGGCACAGGGTTAGAATCCACCAGTTGCTCTGCAGGAGAAAGATGAGCAGTTGTGATTTACAACTCTGAAAACCTGATGAGGGGTCAGTCACTTCTGACTCAAACGTCATTAATTGAGTGACAGTAATAGTTACTGTCACTAAATGCCAACATTCTTTAGCAATTTTGTAAATGAACCCATCAGTTCTTGGCTTGTAATTTTTTTCCTTTAGGCTTCTTCCATGCCTCCATTTTTCCATTCTGGAACTACTAATTTTACTATAAGACAAAGATCCCTTTTTCTGAAATGTTGTCATTATTGTGTAACATCGAGTCAGAACCGACCCATAGCTGACCCTCTGGCGGGTTTTTAGAGGCAGTTAATTGCACTGGAGATTTCCCATCCTCCTGTGGAGTACAGTTGGTGGCCTTGAGCCATATGCCTTCGAGATTACAGCACAGCTTCTTGCCACTGGGCCACCAGAGCTCTTCTTTTAAAAAATTTTATTAATTTTTTGTGTGTGTGTACTGTCAAATCAGATCTGACTGGTACAGGAGAAGACTGTTCCTCCTTCTCCAGCAGAGCATCTGGTGGATTCGAACTGCACAAATCTGGGATTGCAGTAGAGCTTCTTGCCACTAGGCCACAGAGCTCTTATTTTAAAATAGAAAACATAAAATATTTAGCTTCAGTTACTTAAAAAGGTCTTGCTTTTGAAATTAAAATATACAAAAGCAGATATCTGTTCTTCTAGCATAAATATTTTGTTGAAAGCTGCCAAGATTAACAGACTGTAAAAAAATTTTGTCCAAGTGAATTCATTTTCACTTTCATTAATTCATAGAAATATTCTAACTATTAAATTTAATAAAGAAATAAGGACTTACTTATCATTGAACAAACCAGCATAAACATTTTTAAAGGTACATTAAATCCAGTTTAATTATATCATGTTGTTGTTAGGTGCTCTTGAGTGGATAAAAAATTCATAGCATCTCTACAAACAATGGATCTGAGCCCTAACCTATCCTGTGCCCTCCAAACCACCTCTACTATATTTGAGCCCATTGTTACAGTGACTGTGTCAATCCAACTCATTGAGTGTCATTTGTTGACCCTCCACCTTTCCAAGTAAAATGCCCCTCCTGTGGAAAATTATCCAGAAATAACTGGAACAGAGAACTGCCAGATATGCAGGCTGGGTTTAGAAGAGGCCAAGGTACTTGGGATATTATAGCTAATTTTAGATGGATCTTGGCTGAAAGCAGAGAGTACCAGAAGAATGTCTGTCTGTGTTCCATTGACTATGAAAGGCATTTGACCGTGTAGATCACAAGAAACTGTGGCTGACTCTAAGAAGAATAAGAATCCCAGGAGGCAGTCATCAAAATAGACTAAGGAAACCCTGCATGGTTCAAAATCAGGAAGGTGTACATCACGGATGTATCCTATCTCCATTCCTTTGCAATCTATATACAGAACGGATCATCCAAGAGGCTGGGCTTTATGAGGATGAGTGTGGTATCAGGATTGGAGGAAGACTCATCAACAGCCTGCATTATGCAGATAACACAATCTTGCTTGTTGAAATTGAGGAGGAACTGAAGTGCTTGCTGCAAAAGGTCAAGGATTGCAGCCTTCAATATGGATTGAAGCTCACCATCAAGAAAAAAATTATTTTCACCACTGAGCCAATTGGCAGCATCATGATGGATGATGAAGACATTAAGATTGTTAACAGCTTCAGTTGAGTTGGCTTCACAATCAACACTCTTGATACCAGCAGCCAGGAAATCAAAAAGATGAATTGCATTGGGAAAGTCGGGTGTCAGGGACCTCTCCAGAGTACTGAAGAACAATGATGTCCATTTGGAGACTAAGGTGTGTCTGATCCAGGCCATGGTCTTTGCAGTTACTTGCCATGCATCAGAAAGCTGGACAATGACTAGGGATGATAGAAGGAGAATTGATGCCTTTGAACTGTGGTGCTGGAGAAGAGTATTGAATATACCATGGACTGCTAGGAGAACAAACAGGTTTGTCCCAGAGAGGGTGAAGCCAGGGTCCTTCTTGGAGGCAAGGATTCTGAAGCTTCATCTAACATACTTTGGGTATGTTGCAAGCAGGGGCCGGTCCTTGGGAGAGTAGAAGGACAGAGCAAGAGAGGATGACCCTCAAAGAGACGGATTGACTTAGTGACTAGGGTAATGGGTAGATGTGTCAGAGACAATAAGCTTGACTCAGAATAGAGCAGGATTCAGAGCGTTGAACATAAGTTTGCTATGAGTCACAAGTGACTCAACAACATGTAACAACAACAACATGCCCAAATTATGTAAGACTTAAGTTTCACAATCCTTGTTTCCAAGGAACACCCTGGTTGCACCTTTTCCAAGACATAAGTGTTTGTTCTTTTGGAAGTCCATGGGATATTCACTCTTCTCTAACACCACAACTCAAAGGAACTGTTTTTTCTTATTCATCTTTAATCAGTATCCAAATTTCAGATGCATAGCAAGTAATTGAAAAGATCCTTGTTTGTATCAGGTACATTTCAGTCTTTAAACTAACACCCTTTCTCTTCAGCACTTTGGAGAGATCCCTGACAGAAGATTTTTCCTACTCCAACTAGTCTTTTGATTTTTTGACTGCTGGTACTGAGAGTGTTGATTATGGATCCAAATAAGATTAATTTTGTTAAGAAGCTGCACTGTAATCCCAGAAGTACAGGGTTCGAATCCACCACATGCTCTGCTGGAGAAAGGAGGGGCAATCTCCTTCTGTACCAGTCAGATCAGATTTGACACAAACAGAAAAATAATAATATAATAAAATAAAATTTAAAAAAAAGATGAATTTTGTTGACAGTATCTATCTCTTTTCCATCAAGCATAATGTTGCCTCTTGGCCCAGTGGTGAGGATTTTTGTTTTCTTGATGTTGAGATGTCATTTGTTGAAGGCTATATAGTCTTTGACTTCTGCAGCAATGCAGTGTTTTAGGTCCTCCTCACTTTCATGTAGCAGGGTTTTGTCATCTGCATAACACAGGTTGTTGATAAGCCTTATTCCAATCGTGATGCCATAAGGTCCAGTTTCTCTAATGATTTTCTCAACATACAGATTGAATTACTGTGGAGAAAGGATAGCCCTTATGCATACCTTTTTTTTTAATTTTAAACTATGCAGTGTTCCCTTGTTCTGTTCTATGTTTGGATATCATATCTAGGAAGCAAAATATTTCATTTTCAAAGCATATATATTTTGTTGAAAGCTGCCAAGATTGACAGACTGTAAAAAATTTTCCTTGCTTCACAGACCTTCAAGGGTCTTTTAGAAAAGTAATTTAAAATATTTTGTCCCTCCATCTATCTATGGTCAACTGATATTCGACAAGGAAACGAAACTTAACAAATGGGGAAATGGCAACCTCTTCAACAAATGGTGCTGCTGGCAAAACTGTACTACTACTTGCAAAAAGCTGAAGCAGGATCCACATCTCACACCATACACAAAAATCAACCCAAAGTGGATCAGATACCTAAGGGTAAAGCCCCAAAATATAAAGATCATAACAGAAAAAGTAGGACCAAGCTTAGAAGGCCAAGATCATGGTATAAAAGGCTGATAAATACAGCCAGAAAAACACAACCAAGAGAGTATAAAATTGGTGAATGGGACTTTCTATAGATTATATCTTTGTATGCAACAAAAACATTTTCCAACAGAGTGAAAAGAAAACCTACTGACTGGGAAAACACATTTGGCAATACTATTTCAGAGAAGGGTCTCATATAAAAAGTTTACAGAACCCTATAGGGCCTCCACAAAAAAAAGACTGATAACACAATTACAAAATGGGCAAAAGATGTGGAAAGACTTTTTCACAGAGGAAGATATTTGGATGGCCAACAGACACATGAAGAAATGCTCAAAATCACTGGCAGTAAGAGAGATGCAGATCAAAACCACAATGATTTAGCATCTTACCCCAGGAGCAGGGGCACAGTTTTACAGGACAACAAGTAGTAAATGTTTGAGAGAATATGGAGAGATAGGAACTCATATATACTGTTGGTGGGATTGTAAAATGGTGTAACCACTCTGGAAGGCGGTTTGACATTTCTTCAAAAAGCTGAACATAGAAATTCCATATGACCCAGCAATTCCACTCCTTGCAGTACACCCCAAGAAAATTAGAACTGAGACACAAATCGAGATTTGTACACCAATGTTCATAGCAGCATTATTCATCATCCCCAGAACATGGAAACAGCCCACATGTCCAACCACAATCAAATGGATTGAGAAATTGTAGTACATTCACATGAATACTATACAACATGCAGGAGCAATGATTTTGAAAATTACTACATAATTTGTGAAGGGCTTTAGACCATTATGCTAAGTGAACTTAGTCCCATAAGGACAAATACTGTGTAAGACCATTATTGTAGAAATAGAAAGATAACTAGTAAAACATATATGAGAATTTTAGGTAGGGAGTGTAGGAGCAGAGGGGTGAGGATGGGTGAGGGGGTAATTATAGGGTCTCATAATTTGATGGGTAGATGGGGGAGTGGGTAAAGGAAATAGCAAAGATCTGGTGTGAAGGACAATGTATACAAACTTTGTAAGTAAAACAGTATGAAATAAGAACTTAAAAAATAAAATAATTTGTCTCTTTTTAAGACCTTGTTACAGAAATCAGAATAAGCAATCTGTTATTTTTCAGTGAATGTTTCAGACGGACTGATTTATATCAGAGTTTCTCTGAGTAGGTACTAAAAATGCAAGTCATAAAAAAGTCACAAGAAGCAGTTTTTATTGGAAGAGAAAAAAAGCCTGAGATTTTAGACAGTACCGTGAAAAATACCAGCCATGGCCCTTAACCTGTTTGGCTTACATAGTTCTCTGATTGGAGGCAAAATCTCAAAACAAAATTAAACAGAAAAGCCACATAAATTCCCCAATCTATGAAGCCCACTCAAAACCCAATCTTAAAAAATTGCCAAACGAGACAAACGTAGGCAACCTAGTTTCTAAAATTATACATGGTGTACAGCAATTCTTAAAAGAGATAGATTCAATTTAACAGGAAAATAGTGCCTAACTAAAAATTTATGACTTTACCTGAGTCTCAGATTGAGGGAGATTGGGTCCTCTGACAAAACCTGAATTTCAAATCACCATTTTCTCCAGAGGAAAGAAAAGACAATACAAACGGGAACTCATTTTCTCAAAATGGCCACTAAAATCAGCATTTACTCCAAATATATTCTGAGTTTTTAATAGAAAGCCTAAACCAGAAAACCAGTAGGGGGGATACCCAGGTTTATTAACTAATGATAGTAAGTATAGACTGAAACTCTGATCTCCCAGAGTCAAATAAAATTTCGGGCAGGGAGTGTGCTGTGGGCTCAGTTGGTGTTTTGTTCTCAGGCTGGCTGCAGTGCGTGAGAATTATCTTGTGGCTAAAGGGCAGCTAAGTGCTCCGGCCCATCTCACGTCCTCTCATGAGTGTCTTTCTGTTAGTGGTGTGTGCCCTAGAGGCTTTTAAGTTGTTCATGCCCACAGAGTTTTGCAACTCTGATGACAGCTGCCTGGCTGACCAACTGGAAGAGATCCATATTGTTCCCTTTCCCCAGTAAGGTGGTCCAGCAGAATGTGGAAACTATAAAAAAATCACTAATGTCACATACAAGCAAAATATTACTGAAGATCATTGAACTAGAATAGTACATAGGTAGGGAACTTCCAGAAGTTCAAGCAGGATTTAGAAGAGGCCGTGGAACCATTGTTGATGTCAGATGGATCTTAGCTGAAAGCAAAGAATACCCAAAGAATGTTTGATTATTGGCTGTGCAAAGGCATTTGTCTGTGTAGATCATAACACATGAGGCTAGCGCTGAAAAGAATGGGAATTCCAGAACCCTTAATTGTGTTCATGTGAAAGCTATATCTAGACCAAGAAGCTATTGTGCAAAACAACAGAACAAGGGAACACTGTGTGGTTTAAAATGGAGAAAAATGTGTGTTAGGGTTGTATCTTTTCACCATACCCTTTCGATCTCTATTCTGAGCAAATTATTTGAGAAGCTGGACTCTGAAGAAAACTGTGGCATCAGGACCAGAGGAAGATTCATCAATAATCTTTGCAGATGATACAACCTTGCTTGCTAAAAGTGAGAAGGACTTGCTACAGAAGACAAAACACAATAGTCTTCAATATGGATTGCATCTCAACATCAAGAAAACAAAAATTCTCACCACTGGACTGATGAGTGACATCATAATAGATAGAGAAAAGATTAAAACCGTTGACGACTTCATCTTACTTGGATCCACAATCTATACACTTGATACCAGCAATCAGGAGATCAAGAGACATGTTGCACTGGAAAAGTCTGCTGTTAAGTACCTTTCCAAATTACTGGTGAGCAGTGATGTTAGTTTGAGGACTAAGGTATGCTTGATTCAAACTGTAATATTTTTAAATCATTTGCTTTGCTTCTGAGAGCTGGACACTTAGTAAAGACAGAAGGAAAATTGATGCTTTTGAGTTGTGATGTTGGAGAAGAGTACAAAATATCCCATGAACTGCCAAAAGAACAAACAGCTGTGTCTTGGAGAAGATACATCCAGTTGCATTAAGGAAAGGATGGGTGTGTTACTAGGAAAAGCTATTCCTTGGAGAAGAGTATCATACTTGCAAAGGTGAGACGATAGCAGAAGAGAAGACCCTCACCTAGATGGCTTGACACAGTGGCTACAGCAGTGGGCTTGAGTGTGTCAGAGATAGTGAGGATGGCACAAAGTAGGACAGGAACATGATCTTTTGTTCATGGGTCAGTATGAGTCATACTCGATGGCACCTAACAACAACCATCAAGACCCAAGACTCAGGGATTCCTTCATCACAACCCTAGATAGAAAACCTGGTTTCTTCCCTTCTGAAGTTAATGCATTCTACCTGTTGAGACCTAGGGTCTTACTTTAAATACAGGGGTAGCTGACATTGGAGCAGTAGAATCAGTGGATCAGAAGTCTGACTCACCACTCCATATTTTGTTTTGTTAACTTAGAAACAGTTGCTTGTTGAGAAGTAATTTTGCTACCTGATGTCTATTGCAAACTTCTAAATACCAGTCAAAAAGAGTGTTGTTCCATTTAAATTATTTAATTTGGGAGCCTGTTCTTTCTGCACAGAGAATGTAACTGGATAAACCACGAGACTCCCAAAATAGCCACTGAGTCTCCAGACTATCCCTCAGAAGATGATGTCAAGCAGACAGAAACTCACACATTAGAGAGCCACGTTCAAGTACCACTTCATATATATGTACTGGGCCCCTGGGTGGCCCCAGAGCTCTCCTTAGATTTGGCATTCCTCATTTTCCAGAAAGAGGTACTAAAATTTACTTGGAAGAAAGAACTAGATCCAACAAAACTGAAACTCAAAGAGATGTGATACAAAGTGGCAGAGCTCAGACTCCAGAAATTATTTAACTTGTGATGACTCCTAAGAGTTCCTGGAACAAAAAGAAAAAGAAATATACTTTCACAGACAGCTTGGAGCTCTTGTTAGTTATATTAACACCATGAGCTCATATTCCTTATATACTTGATAATATAGATTAGAAACAGAAATAATGTTCCATTTTAAAAAAAGAACCTTGTAACTTGCAACAGGTCATTTCATTTCCTGAATTAGTAAATTGAATCATTGTGGGAAATGTAGTGAGAAAAAAAAATGCACATCATCCAGACCATCATCTCAAAAACTATTGTTGATAAAAATAAAAGTGTTCATGGAGGCAGCTAGACTTTTTGGTTTGTCTAGTACCAGAGTCCCATCCTTCACATCCTGGTCGTTGTTAAAAGGACTGTACCTTCCATATCCCACCTCTTGCACTACATACTGTAGGAACAAATCCAGAGTCAGGGGTGAGAACAGACCATGGTTCTGAGGAACCGACACACAATTTGAACTGACAGCATGGTAGTGAGAGTGGGAGGTGGGGGATAGCTTAAATTAAAAAACAAAACAAAACAACAAACAGGAACTCATAGATGCTTTTCTGAGTAGCAGAGCTTTGTGAAATTAATCATAAGGTTAGCATGAGACCCTAGAACTTTCCATTGAAAGACTACACTCTTTTCAAAATAACCAGGTTTTCTATACTTCAGACATTTTGGGTTTGGCAGAGAGAAACGTTTCACAGAAGTCATCTTGCAGGGACCTGTAGAAGCATTCCTTCCCAGAAACAGTTGTGTAAAGCAGGGCATAGACCAGTAGTTTACTGCAATACAAACCACAATCCCTGAAGTTTTACAGAAGTGTAGTTGTGGGTAAAAAGTAGAAGGAAAAAATGGAATCAAATGCAAAATGAGTATAAGTCATACCCAGGTCAACCAGCCTAAATATGCTAAAATGCCCAAGGCTTGGGGCTTTGCTTTCATGTGCTGTAATAGAAATACCACCAATAGCCACCAGAAGGGCATCTTTAACAAACTAATTTCATGTCTCCGTTTAGGAGCCTGAGTTCAGGTTGTCAGCTTTAGGAAAAGGGGCTCTCTTCTTTCGCTCTCCCCCTGCCTCCTCGCTCTCTGTGTCAGTGCTGGAGGAAGATCCCTATGGGCTTGTGATCCTGGGTTTCTCCTGGTATTGACTTCTTTCTTCTCTCATCTCTGCTAATTTCTTGTCCTAATCTGGTCTTTTTATATCTATCCTGTAAATTATTTCATCTGTTTTCAGTCTTTTATTGTGTCCCTGTTGGTCAGAATCTATTCAGTGGTGTCTAACAACAAAGAAATTGACTCAAAACACAGCTTATGCTGTTCCTCTCTCATTACCATAACAAAGACAGCCCATTCTCAAATGGGATTTTAATGATTGGCATTGAAATCAGCATTTACACCACATAGACACACATTTCCCCCATATTCTGCCATTTTGATTTATTAAAACTATAGAATTCAAATTACTGAAGAATCATTTCTCTAATACTTTTTATTTTTAAATTTTATTTCAATTTAGGTAAAAGTCTACAGATCAAATAAATTTTCCATTCAACAATTCACATCCTTTTTTATTTTTCTTGTTGTAAACCATTGACTCAGATCCAACTGGTACAGGAGATATGGAGATATCCCCTCCTTCTCCAGCAGAGCATCTGGTGGATTCGAACTGCGTGCTTTGGGATTGCAGCACAGCTTCTTCCCACTAGGCCACCAGAGATTCTCCTCACATCTATTTTTGTTTCATGCCTCTGATCACAGTCCCCACAATGTCGTAAGCGTCATCTCAACAACACATATTCTGGGGCAACACAATTTAATCCATTATAGACTATGGATGACAGCTACCCTTGTGTCTAAAAAGTAAGACTCAGTCCAGGTTGATACTGTGGGCCTGTCCCCATCTCTGTCATCAGTCAGAGTTTGAAGGCCAGTTGGTTGAGGCTGTTGAGCTACTATTCCATCTGCGTGGTAGAGAGCAGCCATGACCCTCAGTCCCTAGAGGTGCATACAGATGCTTATCATTGCACTGATGTGATGCAGCTGGCCCACCACAGAACCATATATGTCCTCTGCCCATGTCCCCAAGGAGGTGGGGACTGACCAGTTTGATTGTCTTTCAGTTTCCAGGTTGGAGGAGCGGGAGTCAGAGATGAAGAAAGAGTACAACGCCCTGCACCAGCGACACACAGAGGTATGGGGTTTGCCAGGCTGAAGCCTTGGGAGAGCCAGGCAGCCTGTCTCAGCCGAGCCTCAAGGCATGCTTTTGCCATGATACCCATGGTGGTTGACGTGGTCCCTCCTCACAGATGATCCAGACGTACGTGGAGCACATCGAGAGGGCCAAGCTGCAGCAGGTCGGCACCAACAGCCAGACGGAGGGCAGCCTGCCCGGGAGGAGGTGCGCCAAAGAGGGTGTTGGCGGGGTTGGGGTGCAGCACTACTGGAGGGTAGCACTACTGGAGAGAGGACAGTGCTAGTTCAGCCACAGCTGTGCTCCTGGCAGGCTGTCCCTGGGGACAGGTGAATGAACAGGCTTTCTTTCTGGAACTTTCCAACCTCAAGAAGAGGGTCAAGCTGGTGTACATGTGTGTATGGTTCTCCCAGAGCCCTCATGCACTCACTTCCTCCCAGGAAGGTGGTAGATGCCCTTCACATGCCAACTCCAGGATGCTGAGTGGGGGCCACACCTCTGGGCATGGTGTGGGGAGGGTGACGAGGGAGCTCGGGCCCTGTTTCATTCCCAGCTCAGACTGCCTTTACCTGGAGAGAACCTTCCAGGTCCAGCTCCTTCTGTGTCTTCTGTGCCCTTCTATTAACTGGGAATCAGAAGAGCCACAGTCAAGGAGGGAGAGTGACAGATGGCTGTGAGCACGAGGTCCCCCGGCTCCATGGCCTCCTGGGGAGGAGGAGTCTGTGGTGGGAATTCTGGGCCCAGCACAAAAGAGCTGGTGCTGACAGCAACCCTTCTTGGTGGAGTGGACCTGCGCCAGCCTCCCCTCCCTCCCACCCCCACAGTGGGCAAATTTGTTCAGTTCATGTCCTTGAGAATCCTTGGATTGAAATACAATCCAAGGCATAGGTGAAGGCCAAACAGAATTCAAGAAGGGTGGGCAGGAGACCACTGCTTGTGGATACTTCCTCCTGGGGAATCAGACCAGAACTGCTGTGGATGCTTTGGTGCTATGAAGGCGGTGTGCTGGGGAAGAGTGATTCCAGGCCCTAAGTTTTACCCTAGAGTCCTTGTGAGAGTCCAGTGAGGTAATAGGTCAATCATGACTGGGTTCTGTGAGCTGTGAAACCCTGTGTAGAAGGTGCATTTCTGTGTTGAGACACTCAGCTGAATAAAAGCCACTGGTGGATTATGGAGGACCACTGCACCCACCCTGGGGGACAGAGGACCACCATCCTACACCCTAGGGGACAGAGGACCACTATCCCACACTCTAGGGGACAGAGAACCATGCTCCACACCCTGGGGACAGAAGATCACTGCCCCGCACCCTGAGGGACAGAGGACCACTCCTCCACACCCTGGGGGACAGAGGACCACCACACTCACCCTAAGAGACAGAGGACTACGGCCCGGCCTGCCCACAGAATTTCTGAAGCTGTTCATCTTTATGGGAGTGAACTGTCTCACCTTTCTTTCTCAGAGGGGCTGGTGGGCTTGAACCACCAACCTTCTGAGTAGCAGCCATTATGCCACCAGTGTTTTTTGGAAGAAACTCCAAGATGGAGAACATGGATCGGGAAGCTTTACTTATCAGGCCAGGAGGTGTTCTCAGCACTGTGAAGCCCCACTTAGCCCAGTGGAACTCAAACACTAACCCCAATTTGAACCTCTATGAGCTGAGCAGAGATTGGTGAAGGATGGGCCTGAACTGACCACTACTGAGTGCTGGCTCGCTGATCAGGGACAGTGGCATCCAAGGCCTCTGGCTAGCTCCCCACTGGCCATTCTGGAAGCCATCCTTGCGGGAGGGGGGTCCATTGAAGGCCATAGGGCTACACACAGGGAAGTAGGTGGTGTGGTCTCTGGGCTCAGGCCTGTGGGCAGTGGAAAATACTTGGTCCTAGGCCCCAAGGAAGGAAGTGCCTAAGGACAGAGCCTCTGATGGAAGGGGCGAATCAGTATACCAGGGAGGACTCTGCTTCCACAGTGTTCCTGCCAGTCAGCATCACAGCATGAATCAGACTTGCTGATGTGGGGACCTTGGTGTGTTCCCTCCTTAGTGGATCTGGGCTCTTCTCTTGCCGGCCCTAGTCAGACCTTCACCTGCCTCCCCTGCTTGTCTGTATAGACAGATGGGCCTGCCCACCCATGTGCAGCAGCAGTATTAGCCAGCAGATCTGGCCCCTGGCAGAGCTGGCTCACCAAACACAGTGGCCCCTGTCTTTCTGAGGAGATCGGCCTTCACTGCCTGTCCTGTGGAGAAACTCATGAGCTATAACTGGGAGCCCTGGTCCAAACTGGCCTTCACTGGGGTGCTGTGCCATGGAGGAATGCCCTGGCCAAGTGGCCACAGAAAAGTCCCTGTTCTATTAGCTCCCATGGGTCACTGTGGACAGACTGAGAAGTAGCAGTGGTCACAGTGCTTGCATGGTCCCCTCACTGCCTGAGCCGTGGGCCTGTGTCTGCTGCAGCCATGTTCACTAGGATGGTAAAGGCAGATTCCTTTGGCCGAGGGATGGGTAGAAGCAGCCGCCTAGGCCCTTGTGGGACTGATTCAGGTGGGGGACGCTTCATCCTTTGTCCTGGGAGGAAACATGTGGCATGATGTCTGTCTGGAAGCAGACTCCTGCCTACCCACAGGCCCTGGTCGGTTGCTGAGAACCAGCTGGCTTTTCCTCCACTGCTGGCTGGGCCCATGTGTTGTGGAGAGAGTGTGTGAACCCTTCAGTGTAGGGGGTGTGCTCTGTGTCCCCATGTTTGACCACAGCATGTTCTGTGTCCTCATGTGTGACTACAGTATGCTGTGTCCCTGTGTATGATCCCAGTGTGCTTTCCATCCCCATATGTGACCATGGTGTGCTCTGTGTCCTGATGTATGACTGATGTGCTCTCAGTCCCTGTGTGTGACCATGGTGTGCTTTGTCTCCACGTGTGGCCACAGCGTGCTCTCTGTCCCAGTGTGTGATCATGGCGTGCTCTGTGTCCGTGAGTGTGACCGTGGTGTATGAGCACAACATGCTCTGTGTCCCTGCATGTGGCCACGGAGTGCTGTGTCTCCACATGCAGCCACTGACCACAGTGTGCTCTGTGTCCCTGAGTGTGATCACAGCGTGGCTGTATCCTCATGTATGCCTACAGAGGGCTGTGTTTCCTTATGTGGCGACAATGTGCTCTATGTCTCCACATGGGACCATGGCGTGCTCTGTGTCCCTGCATGCATGTGACTCCCCCAACCTGCACAGGATGTGGTGATGTGCTGACTGCGTGCTAATCTGTGAGTTGTGTGTGCTGTGTAGTCATCACCATGTTGTCACCTCTGTTGACACTACAGGTGGTGCCTGTGTCTGCATCACTGCATGCCCATCCCTCCATGTGCACACATGAGCAGACGTGAGCTCCACCTGCGTCTCTAATGGTGTTTTCTCATCTTGCTCCCTGTGCTGTCTCTCTGGACCCTGTCGTGGTGTCCTGCCTGCAGCCCTCGCCAGTCGTGGAGGAAAAGGTAAACTGCGCCCACTACTCATGGGGCCATGGCATCTCTGACAGCCACAGGGGCAGGGGCAACGGGGTCCCTAGGGTGATGTCCTCTCATCTGACTAATTACTAGCCTGTGGCACTTGGTTGCCTGGTGAGTCCTTGAAGAGGCCACTGGGTGGGATGCCACAGCAGTGAAACTAGAGAATGGCCTCTCCTCGCCTGGGACTGGCCCCATATGCCACCCTCAAGTGGCCTGGGCACAGCCTCACATACAGTCATATGGGAAGAGCCTCACATATGCATGGGCCTTTGGAGGACCCTCTCGTGATCTGGTTTAAGCTCTGCACAATCACACATGGCTGGGCATGGTTTCACACATGATCCCGTTTTGGGACCCTTGACCAGGTAGGAAATCACAAACGGCTGGTCATGCTGTTATATACTGTTCTATGGTGGGATGCCTCGGCCAGGCATGACATCATACATGGCTGGTCAGTGTCACACAGTCCTGTTGTGGGATCCTTGGCCAGGCACAGCATCGCATATGGTCTTGTAGGAGGAAACAGAGACAGGACTCCTGTGTATAGCAGAGATTATAGTCAAAGGAGAGCAGCTAACTCCCCAAACTTGGGGACCAGTCAGCCACCATTGAGACCAGCAACCCAGAAATGTTTCTCCTCTTGTGGGGAGAAGACACTTGAGACAACACTTGTGAGGTTTACCTGCTTGGTGTGATGACACCAAGATATGATGACAGTTGTCCATCAGGGATGGAGAACCCCACAGTAGCCAGTGACGGAGAGGTGGACGAGAAGCCTGGACTGGAATTGTCTGTATCGTGTCTTGCAAAGTCCTGGCTGTGCTCACCTCCCTGGTGGACCTTGCCCACTATGAGGCTAGGCTGCTGTGGACACTGACTTCTTTGGAGATCAGCTTAGGTGGAGCTCAAATAGTAAGGCCCAGAAGCATCAGCAGATTCGGAGCCTTTAGACAGTGATGTCACTCCTACAGTCGAAGCATCTTTAAGTTCAGGAAGCACAGGACTGATGAGTGAGGATGTGGGGAAAGGTAATCCGCATGTGGCAGTGGAGAAGGAGGGTGGCAGTTTCTCCACAAGTTAGGCACAGACTCACCATGCTGCTTAGCAATTCCGCTCCTGGGTATGTGAAAGCAGGAACTCAAATACATGCATACAACACTTCCAATCACCCCAGTCATCACTATATGATGGATAAACACAGAGTGACCCATCCACCTAATCAAATAATAATCAGCATAAAGATTGAATTCATGCTACAGTGTGAATGAACCTTGAGAAAATGTTTCTGAGTGAAATATGTCAATCACAAAAAAGACTGATGTTGCATGATCCCCTGTATAAAGTATATGGAACAAGCCCTTCACCCAAACTAGATGATGATCCATGCTGAGCACCTCATGGAGGATTTTGCAAAGGACACTCAGAACCCTCTACAGAAAATCCTCCAGAAGTCCCCCAAAGGAGCCCACAGACAACACCCCTACAGATAAAACACCAGAAAACCACCCCCCAGAGTCCCCCAGAAGAATCCCCAAGGATTCCACAGAAATCCCCCTGCAGAGGACCCTCACATAGGACACCCCTTCAGAGGATCCCCCAGAGGACTTCACGCATAGAAGATCCAAGAGGACCTCAAATAAGACCTTACCACAGAGGATCCACCAAAGAAAATCCTCACAGAGAATCCTCCCACAGAAGACCCTACCATGGAAGACCCTATCACAAAGCACCCCACTGTAGAGGATCAGACAGAATACTCCACAGAGGACCTCAGAGAAGACCACAGAGGGTCCCACAAGGTCTCATAAAGTACCTTATATAGGGTGAGGTATGTGATGACCAGAGAGGCTCCTCACAGGACCATTCCACAGATGCTCCCACACAGGATTTCACAGAGGACCTCAGAAAAGACCTCACAGAGGATCCTACCACAGAACACCCCAAAGAAGTCCATCTGAGCACCCCACAGTGGCCAAGGCTCTCTCAGCCACAACTCTGCCTGAGGAATGCAGCCAATGTCTGGGCAGTGGGAAGCACACCCTTCCCTGCAGGTCCTGTTTTTGCCATGGCCAACCCCTGAGCTGGGGCCTGTTCCAGGAGCGGCACCCTCACACTGCATAGGGGTCTAGATGGGAGGTCCCACCCACTGTCCCTCTTGGATCATCTACACCATCACCTTCGCAGCCCCCCAGATGTCCCTGACTGAGACCCCACCCAGTCCTCTGACATCTGGCTCCTTAATTTCAGCGCTCATGAAGTGTCAGACCAGCTGAGTGGAAACTCTTTCTGAAGGTTCTGCAGCTGAGTGTGGAGAGCTCTCATCATGGCTGCATGCTCCTACTGACCTCCTCGCAACAGTCCCCCTGCTGTCCAGTCCATGCCAACTCTCCATGGCCCTGCATAGTCGGGTCCCATGGTTTTAATTAGAGGATCAGACTGCCTCATCTTTGCTCTGAAGAGTGGCCAGTAGGTTCTTTCAGTTCACAGCCAAGCACCTCACCCTCTGCTGTGCCCAGGGCTCCCTTGGCCTCCTCTGGTGACGTCATCTGTAGGAAGTCACGCCGCTAACCCCAGGGTGGCCCCTCCGCTGGTTTGAATCCATCAGCCACTCTGCAGGAGAAAGGCAGGCAGGCTCCTCCCATGTGATTGAGAGCCCCAGAAACCTGCTAGAGGGTCAGCTCCAACTTGACAGCAGTGAATTTGAGTTATGTGAGCAGGTGTCTATTTCAAAGGGACACAAACTACAGGGACAAGTGTGCCCTCACCTCAATAGAAGCTGCTCCTTTGACTGTGAGCCTTTCTCTGAGAAAGACTGGGAGGGGGCCCTCACAGGAGGCCTCACCCCCTCTGTCCTGGCTCCTGACCTACATGGTGAGCTTGTGTGCACCGTGTTAGTGTCTGGACATCCAGAAAGATATGGGGTCTGTCTTGCCACTGTCTAACGCCCACATCCTCTCTCCCCACACCCCAGCAGGAAGGAACGCCCCACCTCACTGAATGTCTTCCCCCTGGCCGACGGCATGGTACGTGCACAGATGGGGGGCAAGCTCACACCTGCAACGGACCACTGGCACCCGAGTGACCGCGGCCAGCTGCCAGCCAGCTCCAGCTACCAGGTTTCGTAGCCGTGCTGCGGGCGAGGGCTTCCTTGCCACCAGCCTCCACTGCTCGTCAGGCAGGCCCGCTCCATGCATGTCCTTTGCCCGAGGTGGGCAAGGAGGGCAGGGTAGAGGACTGCTGTCCCTGCATGGGCCCTTCTGACCCAGGCAGTGTCTCCTGCAGCCAGGATGCCCGCTGCCTGACCGTACTCCGAATGCAGTGTCTTCAGCCTGGGGGACGTGCTCTTGTGCATTGGCCTGTCCTTTCTGGGAGGTGCCCAGTCCAGGGAACTGAGGGTCCTTCTCCCTCTTCCTCTGTCCTGTCTGCTCTTCTGAGGTGACAGCTTCTCCATGCCTGAGCTTGAGGGTGGAACCCCATAGGTGTGAACTGTAAGCAGAGGTCCCTGGTGTGGAGAGACAGTGGCAAGGAAGGCAGGGCTGAGGCACGTGCTGTCCTGGGGTGGTCTCCGTCCGCCAGTTCCTGTGGTGGTGACAGCACACACAGCAGGAAACACGAACCTGTAGGCCTGTAGTTGGGGAAGTTCTCTGGAAGCTTCAGTCCTCCCCCCACTGTGTGTGAATGTCCTCAGCCTCATGGAGGGTCTTACCACCCGCAGCTCTTGTCAGAAAGTGACCCTGATCTGCTGTTCTCTGGGTATGCAAGTCTGTGGACATCCCAGCCCCTCACCCAGCAGTTATTGGACAGCACTTGGGGGCTAGTGTGGAGGCAGTGGGCCTCTGGGAGCCGGTGCTCGGGCGGTTGACCTGGCTGCGTCGTCTGAGGCAGATGGCCACACGCTCACTCACATACACATGCACTTGTACACTCACTCATGCTCACATGCTCATTTGCTTACTCATGCATATTCGTGTTCACACTCACTTGTACTTGTTCACATACAGTGCTCACAAATCGTCTCACAGCTCATGTGGTATCACACACACATTCTCAGTGTGTGTTTGCACACTCAGATGCACTTACATGATGAAGCCTGTGAGAAAGGTCTATGTCATTATTGTTTGAAGAACCTCCATGAGTGCAGGGAGCCCACCTGGCCTCTCTGGGTCTGGCCTGATGGCCTCCTGCCCACATGCAGTGGACATCCTGTCACCACCTCCTCTCTTCCCCTTTGTTTTTCTCTGCTTACTCTTTTTTTTTCTCCCTTCCACGCTTATCTGAAAAGAGTCATCTTACAAAACTGTATTCTTTTATGTTTTAGCTCATGTGTTTCATTTGACTTGGATTTTTTGTTTAATGATCACGTTTAAGTTTTTATTTCATGCCTTAGATTTTAAAGTTTTTCTAATTTCTTAATTTTGTTTTGTCGTTCATCATTCTGTTGTGTTGTGTTTTGTTTTTGTGTACTGTATTTTCAGTGTTTTAACCAAACAGTTGTGGCTACTCATGGTGAGGAATGACCGCTAAGATTTGGGTTCTTTGCATTTGGAGGTCACTGCTCCCGTTGATGTTTAGCAGGTTGAGAGGTTTGCCTGTAGGTAAGTGGTGGCCAGGGGCAGTGTCCCGTGGGTAAGTGGTGGCCAAGGGCAGTGTCCCGTGGGCAAGTGGTGGCCAGGGACAGTATCCTAAGGGTAAGTAGTGGCCCTGTAGGAAGACAGCATTAAGGTGTCAAGGGATGTGCTATCACACCTCAGAAGTCCCCTCAGCTCCTCCCAGGCCCGCTCAGCACCCACAGCCCCCAGTTAGCTCCTTTTGAGCTGGCTGGGGGATGAAGCTGTTAGGAAAGGCCTAGAAGCTGTCCACTTCCAGATGTAGGCCCCTCTTTACTTAACAACGCTCCTCATGCCTCCTGTACTTCCTCATGTGGCAGCAGAGGGCCATACCCTATGAACCATGGATGGGGTCAGGCAAAGGCTGTGGGCACATGACTAGGGAGGCATGAATCAGCGTGAGTTCACCTGGTCAGCTGAGGTGCTGGGCATGAAGAGGAAAGGGGTTCCACCCCTTTCTAATGGGGTGTGAGCTGTCCGCACAAACCCAACGTTTATGCAGAGCTTCTTCCTGTGAAGCAAGGTGCAGGCTCAGAGCGGTTATCTAGGGCCATCTTGGTGCTGCAGGCTGCTCACTGGCATCCTTGGCCCCTGCCTACCAAACGTGGGTACATCTACCCTGACTGTGTCAGCCAAGTGTCCCCTGAGGCAGTGCTGCTGGAGTCTGGCCATGAATGGAGCCAGACCGAAGCTTCCAAAAGTCAGCCCATGCCCAGGATGAGGGCTGTCTGCCTAGAGTGTGGTAGTGACCATGGGGTGGGAGGAAACCACAGGCCTCGAAGCCTGGACCATGCTGTTCATCCCCTTCAGTGCCCACACGGGTCAGCAGTCCCAGCTATGGGAGAGGACTGACCTGAATCCGTCCTTTGCATTGGGAAGTCTGAAGTCTGGCTGCTATGATGCAGCCACATGTCCTAGGAGTTGGTCCTAGCTGCTCCCACACCCTTCCTGACAGAGAGGAGGTTCTCCCGCATTCCTGGTTCAGATTGAGGTTAGACCATAGGCTGGAGCCAGCATCTGTGTCCACAGAGAGCAGGGGACTAGGGCAGGGCCTACATTAGAGATGGCCCAGCAAGGAGCAGGCCTGCATTGGCTGTGCTGACAGCTGAGTACCGGAAGCTGCCCTGATTTAGGGCAGCCCCTCCCTTGGCAGGAGCCATGGGTTTTGCATCAGCATCTGCTCAGAAAGTAGCCTTCCTCCCTAGTGATGTCATGGCTGATGCCATTCAAAAATCGTGGCTACATCAGGGCTGCTCCCTTTTCCATGGCAGTTTTGTGATTGTCATGGAGAGTGATGGTTATGGTGATGGTGGCAGAGCTAGGTGGCCGTGGTTGGCATGGTGATGGTCAGTCATGTCCAGCATCCTCTGTCCAGGTGCTCAGCACAAGGACCATAGAGGCCACCCTGCTCACTCTGTGGCCTCTGTTCGACCTGTGGAGTTCACAGTAGCCCAAAGCCACGTCAGGTGGCAGCTGCTTCTGGAAAGCCAGAGTGACGGGGCCTGACAGACCCCTTCTAGACACCTCCTTTGCCAGTAGCAAGGATTCTGGGTCCCAGGCATAGGTGGCTGTGGCTGTGATGACCCCATGTGGCCTCCTATGGACAGACTAGCTGCTGAGGAGATGCTGCGACGAGTCCTTCTTGTGCTTGTCCCAGTGTCCCCACAATGAGATGTCTGAATCGGGCCAGTCCTCAGCGGCCGCCACACCCAGCACCACCGGCACCAAGTCCAACACGCCCACCTCCTCGGTGCCCTCGGCCACAGTGACGCCCCTCAACGAGAGCCTGGAGCCCCTGGGTGACTACGGCGGCAGCACCAAGAGTGGCAAGCGGGCTCGCGAGAAGCGCAACAGCCGCAACATGGAGGTGCAGGTCACACAGGAGATGCGCAATGTCAGCATAGGTGTGCCCCGCCACCAGCCCCACATGTTCACCTGTTGCCTTTCACCCACCGCTAAAATCTCCCCACCACAGCCTTCCTTCCCTAAAGCCCCTACCACCTTCCTCCACTCCCCCAGCCTTCCCTCCACCTAATTCCAGCCACCCCTTCCTGCCCTCCACTGCCTCTCCAACTGGCATCTCTAAGAAGGAATCCCAGGCCAGCCACTTGTGCAGAGCAGGATTATGGCAACTGCCAAGTGTCCTGTTGCACCAGTCAGCACCCTCTCCTGTCCCATGGGTCTAGGCAGCCGTGACAGCCTGGCTACTGAGGATGACTCCTTATGACCACCCCCTGGCAGGGGCAACTCTAGTGGTGGAGGGCCACCATAGACGGTCCTAAATAACCATGCTGTGTCCCCAGGGATGGGCAGCAGCGACGAGTGGTCTGATGTCCAGGACATCATAGACTCCACCCCTGAACTGGACATGTGCCAAGAGCCACGTCTGGACCGAACTGGCAACAGGTCTGTCCCTGGTCCCTGGGTGGAGGCGTGTAGTATAGAGAGTTCCCAGTGTCCCCAAGAGGGAGAGGCCTTTGATGGCTCTGGATGGAGGGTCCCTGATGCTCCCCAGGTATAGACAAGGCCCCCAAGTAGATAGGATACTGAGGTATCCCAGGGTAGAGGTATCCTTAGTAGTCCCTAGGTATAGAGGGCCCTGGGTTGGACAGGATTCCCGGATGGAGAGGATATTGTACTGGGTATTCCCAAGTGGAGAGGGTCTCTGGTATCCCTGGGTGGAGGGAGTCCCTGGCACACCTTCCCACTGCTTGGGTGGGGGAACATTGAGTTGGGCCTGACTTCCCTCCAGTAGAGCAGTGCTGGCCTGCAGGGTGGTGGGCTCAGGGATAGGAGGATGTGACATCCCAGTGGGCTCTGCTCTCTAACTGCTCCAATCCCTCCCTCAGTCCCACCCAGGGTATTGTGAACAAGGCTTTTGGCATCAATACTGACTCCTTGTACCACGAGCTGTCCACTGCTGGGTCAGAGGTCATCGGGGATGTGGATGAGGGAGCTGACCTGCTAGGTAAGAGCGAAGGTCTTCACTGCACACTCTTCCCCATGGGGCTATGAAACGGCTATGGGCAGAGCTGCATCCACAGATTTCTAGGCATGTATCCACATTCCTTAAGTTTACAAGATACATCCCCTACACCTACAACTCTTACCCCACCCACAGTTCGCCTCAAGATTTATCCACACCCCTCACATACCTCACTGTGGGGTATTCACCACAAGGTATGTCCACCTCCCACCTTCCACAGCCCACATCAAGATAGACTCACATGTCCCAGAGTTCATCGTGTGATAAACCCTCATCCCCACAGTTTACCACAGACCCATCAACTCTCCTACAATTCACAAGATACACTTATACCCCTTACGACTTACCACCTCATTGCTATGGGGTCCACCTATGGGTCCCATCACATCTGGCCTGGGCCTTGCTTTTTCCTCAGCTGCAGGACTTCAGTCAGCCAGGCGGCCTCTGAAGAAAGCACACCTGTGCACTGGGCTGTGGGGCCTGTTCTCTTTCTGATCTCCTCTCACCATGTCTAGTGTCCAAATGGAGGCTCCCTCAGCTCCCTGCAAATGCACTGTCTCTCTGGAACTTCTTGGCATACACACTGGGGAGTTGACAGGCCCTGCCCTCATGCAGTCCTTCCATCACAGGCTTTGGTGCTATCCATGAGTGCTTTGTCACTTGGGACCCAGGACTTGCCAGGCTTCTTGCTTGTCAGTCAGTGCTGAGGCTTGCTGAGCGCTGGCTCCTGCCTCTCCTCCCACAGCTGGTGGCCTCTTTTGGGCTGTGGCCTCCAGGGACTAGTTCTAGGTGTCAGCCCCCTTTACCTCCACCTGAAATGGAGTCATCCCAAGCAGAAATGGTAAAAAGAGGAGGGAAAGGGGAGTCGCTTGGCAACTCTGCTTGAAGAGTTTTCCACAGATGAGGAGACTCAGGCTCAGAGGAGTTAGTTACACAATGTGGCTGCACCATTTAATTATACTCTGAAATTCAAAGGCAGGCAGATCTGACTTCAAGGTAACTTTCATTGTTTCTTGTCAGGCTTGGATTCTGACTTGGTTCTTTCATGCTGAAATACCAATATTACAGATTTTACCAATATTACCAAAATAACAGAGATACCACTAGGAGGTGGCTTTAGCAAACAGAAATCTATTTTTTCACCATTTAGGTGGCTAAAATCCAAATTCAGGCTTGTGAGTCCGGCTTTCTCTCTCTCAGCTCTGGAGGAAGTTCCTTGTTTCCTCCAACATCTTGGCCTGGTGTTTTTTAGGGATCTCCAGTGTCTTGGCCTTTCCTGTGTCAAGGAGCCTCCCAGCACAGGGGTCAGGGTCTACAGTCAGGGACTCCACTCCTGGCCGTTGCTTCTTGGTGGGATGAAGGAGCTTGCTCCCTCAGACTGCTTTCCTCCTCTTCTGTCTCTTGTGAGGGGAACTCTGGTGGCCTCTCTTGTCTCTTGTGAGGGGAGCTCCCTGGGGAATTATACTGCTAACCCAAAGGCAGCCCCTCTCTGGTGGTTCAAATCCACCAGTGGCCCCACAGGGTGGAGATGGGCAATCTCCTCCTGTGCAATTTACAGCTTCCTGAAAAACCAGTCAACTATGAGTTTGTTCAGACTGGAAGGCAGTGAGTTCCCTCTTGTGAAATAAAAGGTGTAATGGGCCACACTCTAAGGAACTTTCCTTACACTGGAGCAGGGCTGCCACAGGATGATGGGTTGGTGCCAGTGAAAAGAGAATGAAAATCTTGAACTGAAGACATATGTTGTTGTTGTTGTTGTTATGTGCCGTCGAGTCGTTTGCGACTCATAGCGACCCTATGTACAACAGCCCTAAACCCTGCTGTATCCAGTGCCAATCGCATAGCCTCTGACACACCCATCCCAATTACCCCAGTCACTGAATCAATCCAACTCATAGAGGGTCTTCCCCTCCTGCGCTGTCCCTCCACCTTACGAAGCATGATGTCCCTCTTCAAGGACCTGTCTCTCCTTACAACATGTCCAAAGTATGTCAGGCGAAGCCCCAGAATCCTTGCCTCCAAGGAGTAGCTAGTTTAACCCTCTCCAGGATAAATCTATTTGTTTTCTTGGCAGTCCATGGTACATTCAATACTTTTCTCCAGCACCACAGCTCAAAGGCATCAATTCTCCTTCTATCTTCCCTAGTCATTGTCCAACTCTCTGATGCATAACAAGCGATTGCAAA